>NC_068355.1:186309261-186484261 GCF_020536995.1 Dreissena polymorpha | reverse complement strand
AAAAAATCGGATTTATCCATTAAGAGTCATTCTTCCATGCAACTCCATCCAGCTCCTTCTTTCATAGCATGAAGTATGATTTGGAACCCTATATCACGTTCAATTTATTTTCCGCCCAAGAAGCGGGACGGACGAACGATACAAGCGAAATTTATGATCCGAACTCACGTCGTAGGCATCGCACGCTCGAAAATGACCTCAATTCATCAATTTCCCCACATAAGGCCTCTGCATAGACACAGTTTAAGTCATTATACTAGTGAAATACATGTTCAATTAAACATACATAGGTCATGCAATATAGAAGTTTAAGAGATTAACTCAAGGTTTTATAACGTCGATTTGCGGATGCGTAATATTTTCTTAAAATAGTGCATATATAATGTACGTATTCATTAATTGTGCGTGTTTTGTGATTCTTAAAGCGGGACTGCCCGATTTTGTCAAATCTTTGTGAATTTATATAAATTTGTAAAAAAAACATATAAGACATATATTTCAATATAAATTAAGATAAAAGTTAAGAAGAACATGTGTCGAAAAATGCGAAATAAGCCAGATATTTTATTCTGAAATCGAAAATGTCTGTATTATAGTCAAATTCGACAGCATGCATATCATGCATGAACGATGTGAATCTAAATTTATTTTTACGGATCATTTTAATTGCCGGCAACGATATCTATTTATACGACACACAAACACTAACTCCGATCCTCATAAAAAAGACGAATGCTTCGGTTATTGTAGGAACATATGTACGAAATATCTTCGTCACAATCGGCTCGGGGAGCTAATCTGTCTTTGCTGCATTTTATGAAATTGGTCTTCAATGTATACTTTTTTTCTTGCTTATTTTGTGTTCTTGTAACATATTTTGTATCAATTTATTACCATTTAACACATAAAAAATTCGTGCAGTCCCGCTTTAATATACATATTACACAAAACTAATTGAGAGTATTCTTCAAAAAGTCGTCGCACACATAAGTCCTTTCTTTACATTCATTTACACATTAATGTTATTCAATCGTTTAACCACGGGTGGTCGGACGGAAGGACATGTGCAATTTATCATGTTTCCCATTACGTGTGGGCATGTAAATAAACAGGTCAAAACTTATAATGAAATAGAGACAATGGCGTTGCCTATGTGTTATACCATAACATGAAGTACAAAATGTCATCCACGCATATTGAGAATTTTGATAAGAATACCATCGACGGGGTCATCTGTTATTTGTCTTTTTATTTAAACACCGTATGAGTGTATTTTAAAATTTGCCGCATTAAGACACTATTGAATTAGTTGAATGCTAAACCCATTTCTTTATGAAAGCGGTGATACAACTCGGAACCCCTCGACCAAACGATGGACACTATATTAGCCGCGTTTTTGGAATATTGGGTTTAGTACATATGCTTTATAAACGTCTCAAATTAGTATGTGCAGTCCGCATAGGCTTATCAGAGACGACACTTCCCGCCAAGACAGGGACGACACTTCCCGCCAAGACAGGGACGACACTTCCCGCCAAGACAGGGACGACACTTCCCGCCAAGACAGGGACGACACTTCCCGCCAAGACAGGGACGACACTTCCCGCCAAGACTGGTAATTTCGTCTAGAAGACACTTCTTTTAAACAGTAAATTCCTTAAAAGCGGAAACTGTCGTCCCTGATTAGCATGCGCGAACTCCTTTTAACATCATTTATGCATTAAACTCCGTTTTACAAGAACGAGCCTCATATTTTGTTGATGAGGTTAAATCAAAAAACGAAATAACAGTACTTTCGCTTCCCGGACACATTGGCCCGAAACAACTAAAAGACGCCCCGCTTACGACGTTAATAGCTCCTCATGCGTCCATCCCGCAAACTGAAGCGCTCCCGTCACTGTCTCCAACCGACGCTGCATTTCAGGGATCACCACTCCCGCCACTGCCTCCGGTTCCTGAACCAGATCCCCAAGAGTCTATTCCAGCACTTGCGCCGTGACCGTTCCCGGATAATGGTAGCCCGTTTCCGCTTGAAGAGCTCATACCGGATGCTGAAGTGGTTGGTTCTTTTGTGGTTTGTTCCAAATTTTGCTGTGACGCGGAATGTTGCGAAGATCCTAGAACGGTATTCGTGGAGAGTCCATACTTTTGCTCTAAAGTGAAAATGCTTAAACATGTAATGCATCACCATCATCATCATCATCATCATCATCATCATCATCATCATCATCATCATCATCATCATCATCATCATCATCATCATCATCATCATCATAATCATCATCATCATTATCATCATCATCATAATAATAACCATCATCATCATCATTATCAGAACCGACATCATGATAATAATCATCAAATACAATAGCATCCCCGTCGCTACCATCATCAACCGACACATCATAATCATCATCATGGATAACTTCATAATCATCATCAACATCATGAGCAACATGATTATAATCAACCTTATCATCATCATTAGAAGCAGCCTCAGAAGCAGTAGCACCACCACCTACATCATAATCAATCGGCACTATCATAAAAATCATTCCTATTCTCATCCTTCTACTATTCTTCGTCAGCATCATCAGCATCATCACTTCCACAAACATTACCCGCTCAAAAAAACATCACCTCCACCATCATCATCACCAACGCTACCACAGATCAAGTGATAATTCTACACGGCTCTGAATCCACGCATGCGCACGTCTGACAGCCAGTCTCATTTGTTGTGGTGCTTAGCGTGTCGCCATCGTGGCACAACAACATGCACATGTCGTTGAACTTTCGGTACGTGTCGCCGCTGATCGGAAGTGCACCTGGTTCGTGTAAAGTAAATAATATCGATCTTAATCTTCTTAGTTAACTCAAGTTTTGTTTTTAATGCAAACGTCATACATAATACATATCCTTTTGAAAATAGCTAAAAAACGTTTAGTTGAAATAATGACGCGAAATACGATTGAAAAAGAAATGGAACAAAACGCTCAATAAAGCACTCGCTAAACAAAATATCGTTCATGCCTCCCTTTTAATAACGATATGAAACGCATCCAAACGGAATACATGTGCAAAACCCTTCTGCATCTTGAAACATATTGATTACCATTCCCTGTGTTGGTCTCATGCGTGTCGGCACTTGTGTTCATCCACCACTTGCTTGGACAATTCTTAGGCGTCGGTGTGCATGCATGACTCGATGACGTCGCCTCTAGTCGCATTTCGCAATCGCAGACTCAGCACTTCCCTTTGTCCACAGCCGACGGCGGGCAGCTGTTTTCTTCATTTCCGGAAGTGTTTCCAGAATATGCGAAAAGGAATTGTTGATACGCCATGCCACCTCCTACCGACCGAAACCCCGGTACGCGAGCGAGGGAACTTCCGGTGTTCCAAGGTACTTGACATTTAGCTGCGATTATAAACGAATTGACTTTTCATATAATAATACTAAAGGAATTATCACAACTATAATAAATTCTCTTCTCAAACTACATGTTACGGCTAGTTTGACATTTGTGCTTCTAGAACTACCAGTAGAATTGCTACTTAATATTAATGATTGAATAAATACCAAATCATTAATACGTCAACAACAGACACTCTTTATCTTAATTGTTTACTGAAGTACGTGCCTGATAAAATCAAGATCTATTTATTAAGAAAATAACGACAAATATTCACAATTACAGCACTTCACAAAACAAAAACAGTATTACCATCACTGAACCAGTCCAAATAAGTAGAATCAAAATCGACGCCCAAATGACATCCGACCCATTTGTGAATAACAGCGTCAAGAATAATTATGTCATTATTATTGGCACGAAAACAGTGCTGCACCTCGCGCGTGTTACTACTTTGCAAAAGACGTTGTTTCCGAAAACGTAAAATATAAAAGGGCTGTTCGATGTTTGATAATACTGTGACTAAATATGCAGTAAGACGCTTATATGATTACCATATTAAACACAATTGAGTTACGGCTTATCAACGCGGCTTTCTGTCATTATGGGCGTAAAAGAAGGCTTTATCAGCCCGTTTTCTTAAAATGCATGACAGTTACTCGAAGAATACATTAAGATTACGGTTAGTTTTAGTGATATCCGACCCTATGTTAGTTCGACTGTTTCAAATGTTTACGCTTTAATTAATTATAAAACATACAGTTCCGTTTTCTGGCTAGAACTGGTGTCAGATTTCCGAAAGCGCGACTGAAGTTGAACTATAGGAAAATGTTTAAAAACAAATATATGTTCAAAATTTGAATTGCTACTGATCTGCTGTTGAAAATATGTAATACCTATACATAATTGAGAGATGCTCAACTTAAAAAAGACAATTAAATAAATAATTTTAGTACTTTGATATTCTTTCGTACGGGTTTATAAATTTGTGTTCTGTGGTGCATGCTATTAAACACAAGTATTTACGCTATAATGATTTTTTTCTTTTTCAATCTAAACTTTGTTATATCATCTAAAATAATTTAAAGTAAGAATTGTATTAAAACAATTCTTAGCGTCTTCCACGCGTCCTTTATTTTAAACTGGCCGTATCTATGTTCATCTTTATCTTGTTTTTTGGAAACTACAAAATAAAATCGTAACTGAACCTGTCATAGGCTTATAATGTTCACGATCGAACGATCGTCAGATCGAAAGAACCCTTAAAGGCGCAAACATGTTACGTTCTGACATTTGTAAATACTTAATTTCATTAATGTCTTAAATGACAGATAGACATACATTTTTATTAAAGACTTGTACAGAGTACATCGCCTTAACACATACATTTACAAAGAACATGTTAACATGATAAGGAATTCTTATTTCCGTAATTTGGGAAAAAGGAATCAACAGTTTGGAAAAAGTAAAGTTTAAAAAAAGAACGATACCATTTCTTTAATGTCATAAATCACAGGAACAAACCTATCGTCAATGTCGAATTTAAAATAACTAACTTGTCGTATGATGGTGAATAAAACAGGGCCCTTATCAATAATACCACTGACTTTTAATTCGCTGGTCGGTCCTTGTTGCGCTATACGGAGAGATACAGAGGGGGGGGGGGGGGGAGGGGGGGGGGGTGCAGGTGTGTCAGAGGGATGACCTTAACACCTTCATGTAACTCTCTATGTGCACAACGACAGAGAGTGGAAATGGGTCAAATTGATAACTGTGAAAAGTCGCCATTTGATAGATAAACAAGTTCATAATCGAATGAATAAGTAGATCCATATTGAAGTGTTTTAGCATAATTAATAAGCATATATCGCTGTCAAAAAACGAATATCTCAACCTTATTTGAGCAAACATACAATGAATTTTGCTGAAGGAAATATATATGTACGCTTTATATATTCATTGATTAATGATATGTCTTCGGATAGACCATCCGATTGCCCGACCGACCTACCGACCGACCACCCGATCGACGGCTAAATTACAAACTTACAAGAAGAAATCTTAATATAATTTTTTTTTTGAATCGCGTCCTGGGAAAACGGGGCTTAATGCGCGGGCGTAAAGTGTCGTCCAAGATTGGCCTGTGCAGTCCGATATTGATAATCAGGGTCGACACTTACCAATGTTATGGTATTTGCATTTAACTAAGTCTTTTCTTAGCGAAAATCTAGTTAAGGAAGAAAGTATCGTCCCTGATTAGCTTGGGCGGACTTCAAGGCTAATATGTTACGACACTTAACGCACGAACATTAAGCCCTGTTTCCCCAGAGCGAGACTCTGCATAGATCATCATCCGATTGGTTACTATGATTGCACGGCTTTGAAAGTATGTATGCTATTAAACCGTCCAATGACTGCTGGGTGGTTGGCAGCTTATCCTTGACAGCTGGTGCTTAAAATGTCAAATAAGAATTTGTTCACAAATATTCCTAGGTTTTTGTAAATGTCATTACATGAATTTGAAAAAAAAAATAACTTAAGAGTTATTTTTGAGTGTGTTGCTATTGAAATTCTGAGTAAATTCAAATCGAAGTATGCAGCGATATTTTGTCATGTAATCTTGCTTTTGCAAATAATTGTTAATGACTATTTCAAAGGGCGTAACCGGAGAATATCACACATATATTTTATTACTATGCAAGGTAAAATTTACTTCATTTAATCTATTTTGGCTATGGTTATGGTTGTTTTTATCTATTAAACGCTTTTCTTATTGTCTCGCTATAAATATAAACTTATTGTAGAAGATAACGTAAGCTTCTCTGGGATCTTAAATTAATCCGATTCGTGTCCGAAATATTACGAATCGACGGATTAATTCAAATACGCAATAAACCATCTTTGTATTCTCTCCGCTTTCTTATCCTCATCATTATAATCAGCAGCAATAGATATAGTGTTATGAACATAGCGTGTGTTATAATGATCACCATCATCATCATAGAAATAATCACAAATGTTTATCTTCATCATCAGTCATCATCATCAGTCTTTCTCATTATTATAATCTGAATAACCGCCATTTTCATCTCTGGCATATAACAACTTCAACGACAAATACACTTGTTTGTGAAATCAAGCGCCAATCACGAGTTTACAAACACCGTGCTCTGAACGTTATTCTATGGAAACGTATATGGTACACCCTGATACTGTGATGATGTCAACATTCTATGACGGCATGATATAAAAAAGGTGTCATGTCGTCAAAAATAACTCATCGTGTCGACTATAATTACGATGGCAAGTCATTTTCAAAAGAGCATGACGCCTAAAATTATGTTGATTTGTCGACATAAGATAAGTTGTCAAGACTTAAACAACCCGCATGTTGACATAAGAGCCTAAATTTCTGACGATATTTTAACCTTTAGCCGTCTTTTAAAATTAACTATTTCTGTGTCGTTTGCTGAATGACGGCATATATCTTGATGACTTGCAAGAAACATAATGTTGGCATGGCGATATGAATGAAGGAGTCGATATAAGTTATGTGGACAAAGGTCGCTGTTTAAAAATTATGAGAGTATATATGGTACCCGAATAATATGGTCATGCCGAATTAGTTTATATCGGCTTACTGTGAAATAACATTTTTAGTTCAGTTTTTATTGTGCTATATTGTTTTGTTTATTTTTGCTCATTTTTAGTTCAGTTTTCATCGCAAATGTTCTTTTGAGCGTACTTCAGTACTTTCAGTACGATTCATCCATACACTAGTGCTGTATGGCTTTTACATAGATAGTGACACTTTTGTTCAGTTCTTTCAGATAAACCAAATTGAGGGACACTTTTTTAAGTTTAAACATGATATGTCTGTTGTTAATCTTGATTTTGTTATTCCCCGCCATAGGCGGAGGGATATTGTTTTGGCGTTGTCCATCCGCCCGTCCTTCCGTCCGTCCGGCACTTTTGTGTCCACAGCCATACCTTGGAAGTGCTGTGGCGGATTTTATTGAAACTTGGTATGAGTATATATATGGATAAGAGGATGATGCACGCAAAATGTTATTGTACACCATATGTTAATAATGGAGTTATGGCCCTTTATATCTTGAAAAAAAAAGCTTTTCAATATAAGCTTAGGCTTCATCTCCATTAACACATGAGTCAGAGCCATGAAACTTGCCATAGATGTTATCATCTGGGGGTGCTTCACATTCAACACCCATAATCCTAGGGTCTAAGGTCAAGGTCACACATTGAGGTCAAAGGTACAAATTTGATTCATTATTAGGTCATTCCTTTACTATGCATCAAAGTATTATGTAATAACTGCATTTTATTGTCTGCAAACCCATCAAATGAGTTATAAAAAATAATTGAGAAAAGGCAAAACACTTCATTTATACCTTTTCTTTTAGTTCTACACCCATCCATAAACACAATTTATTTGGCAGGGATATCAATTCAAGGAATTTGCTTGTTATCTTAATGTTTGTATGCTTATGATATATTATTCTTCAAATGTCAAATGTTTTTGTTTTTTATTGCCCCGAAGGAGGGCATATAGTAATCGGACTGTCCGTCATACTTTTTTGAAAAATGCTCATTTCTTCTATGACACTTCAGATGTAACCTTCATATTTGGTATGCATGTGTATATGAACAATGCCTTTCCATACGCACACAAATTTTGACCCCTCTGACCTTGACCTTGAACTTAGGGTCCGCGTTTGGGTTTCAAAATCTGCGTTAGGGTTTCAAAAAATGCTCATAACTTCTATGTCGCTTTAGATGTAACCTTGACCTTGAACTTAGGGTCCGCGTTTAGGTTTCAAAATCAGCGTTTAGGTTTCGAAAAATGCTCATATTTTCTATCAAAGCATTTTTCGGGGGCATATGTCATCCTATGGAGACAGCTCTTCTTTATTCAACTTTAACCATTTCTATAATTCTCAAAACATTTGAATGAAAGTATCAAAGCATTTTTCGGGGGCATATGTCATCCTATGGAGACAGCTCTTCTTTATTCAACTTTAACCATTTCTATAATTCTCAAAACATTTGAATGAAAGTATCAAAGCATTTTTCGGGGGCATATGTCATCCTATGGAGACAGCTCTTCTTTATTCAACTTTAACCATTTCTATAATTCTCAAAACATTTGAATGAAAGTACAAAACACTGTTATTCATGCCAATGTAATCATTCTGATTCGATGAGTTATTACCCATAATGTTTGTATGTTTATGATATATTTTTCTCCCAATGATGGACGTAAAAATGTTTTTTTTTCAACTTTAACCATTTCTATAATTTTGAAAACATTTGAATGAAACTACAAAACAATGTTATTAATGTCAATGTTAATCATTCTGATTCGATGAGTTATTGCCCTTTGATGCCATAGGCTCTTTAAGGTATAACCTTTTAGGTTTCTGCACTCAGCAGCCACTAATTGAATTTATATTAAAAATATAGAAGTACCAAGATGCGCATATGGTCACATACACACATACATACATACATGCATGCCCTTAAAGTTACTTTTTTTGCCAATCATTATGAAACTTAGTCAGAAAATTGGTATTATTGATTTTTCAGACAAGTTTGAAATTGGTACTGATAGGTGGGGCAGTTTTCTCTTTTTGTTTATAATTTAAACATGTGAAAACTCTAGAAGTTGCATTTTTAGCACAATCTTTATGAACTTTGGTCAAAACTTGTGTTTCCTTGACACTTTGGAGTTGTAAAATGGTTCTGGTCAATCAGTATTAAAAACCATGTCTCCCAGGGGGTCGGGTAAACCATGTCTACCAGGGGGTCGGGTAAACCATGTCTACCAGGGGGTCGGGTAAAACATGTCTACCAGGGGGTCGGGTAACCATGTCTACCAGGAGGTCGGGTAAAACCATGTCTACCAGTGGGTCGGCCATGTCTACCAGGGGGTCGGGTAATTGTCTATATATGCTTATATTAAATACTTTGGAAGACCTTAACCCCGACTTGAAGTCAGCCTTTGTCACATAAATGTTCTGAATTATTTGCACACGAGTTGAACTCGTCTTTCTTATCATCTCATTCCCTCAGGTGAGCGACCTAAGGCCTCTTTGCCCTCTTGTTTGTGTTACTTGTTGTGTTGTTTAAGGAGATATCACTTTCTGAAATAGTCATAAGTGGTTGGAGTAATGTCAAATAATAATTCCTCATATTAGCATTCTATATTAAGTTTGTAACAATATGCATAACTAAAATAACATATACTTAAATGATACATGAACCAGTTCTAATGAAATCTTTCAAAAGGAGTAAATAATCACATGTTATCAATTTATAAACCACTTTCTTCTTGGGCGTTGTAAGTCCTAATTTTCTGTTTTTGTTCATAAATCTATTGACACCAGCTGGAACCTACACTACTGTAGAAGATAATGTTAGAGTATGATTAAATATAACAGACTAAAAACATTGAAAAAATATCTTTTTTTTAAGAAAAAATGTAAACAAATTGAGTCTTAAAATAGTTGGAAAAAGTATGGTTGACAGGATGACAAATATAAATTTGATTGAAACTTTTGGAAACAGTGTAAAATATCACTTTAAAAAACACATTGATATATCATTATCTTTATAGTATTAACATACGCTATAAAATTAAATGGATGTAATTAACATGTTTTCAATATTTATGTATCTTTCATATTATTATTTTGTAATTATCATTTCTTGCCCACCATACTTTTTCAAGTACTTTATACTATTTTTTGACTCTAGTTGTTTACATTTGTTTCTTGAACAAAAGTATCCTTTTTCAGTGTTTGTAGTGTGCTATATTTAATAATACTCTTACATTATCTTCTACAGTAGTGTAGGTTCCAGCTAGTGTCAATCAATTTATGAACAAAACAAGAAAATAAGGACTTCCAAAGCCAAAGAAGAAAGTGGTTTATAAGGTGAAAACATGTTATTATTTACTCTTTTTTTTAAGATTTCATTAGAACTGGTTCATGCATCACTGAAGTATATGTTATTTTAATTGTGCACATTGTTCCAAACTTCATAATAAAATGTTAATATAAGCAATTACATTACCACATCCACTTCTGACCATTTTAGAAAGTGATATGTCCTTATCTTTGTTTTCATTTGTCTTACTTTTTCTGAATAAGTACTGAAGAACAGTTTGAAACTCATTAGCTGTTATGTTGTTTTATAAATCATCTTTTTAAATTTGATATTTAAAATAAGAGATTTATAATTTAAATTATCAGCTTCTATGCGAAGATATGAAGCTCAACTTTTGTTAAATCTGAATAAAGTTTTTATTGAATCGGATTTTAATGCTCACCATTATAGTATCTGCTTGATACTTCACTGCAGCTTTTGAAGTTTTATCTTGAACGCGCTTTTCGGTCTTTTAAATGTAAGATGTAAGATGTTTAGTTGTCTCTAGTTGAAAATGTGCATGTTTTTTTTGTGAGGACTAATTTGCATAAAGCCGAATAAAATACCAAAACTAACCTACTTACATCGATGAAGCGAAGAAAAGAGCATTTCAATTCTTATACATGTACTTACAATATCATTCTGCCTGTGCATATGTTTTCAATGGTTTGGCTAAAAGACAATATAATTTGGGATTTATTCGTGCATGAATTTAGTAAGCGCCTCCTTTTCCAATACGCAGTTTCGACTGTGTACCAATCTCTTGCACGACGGTTACATTACATTCACCTCTGTGTTGGGCTCAGAACGGACTATTGTTTTGAAAGCGTCTCATTTATGTCATGATCATTCCAAGCGTTCATCATTGATGTTACAGAATAATTAACAATCTCTTGCACGACGGTTACATTGCATTCACTGCATTAAAGAAAACCATCTCATACCATGATATCTTATATCAGTCTTAATTCATTATTATAAAATTGATATGGTTTTTTTATGTTAAGAAACCAACATACATACACACGTCGAAGCAATTCCTAACGTCAATCAAAAAAATATGTTCAATTGTTTACATTTGTGAAGTGCGTGGAATGATTCCATCTGCGTAAATGGGCAATAAAGTAGTTCCAAAGAGTTGCATTAAAACTCGCAAGTTTTTGCACGATTTATCGTACATTTAAAAGTCATATTTCTTAATTTAATGCATGCGATCTTAAATATCCAATCAAATATACGTTGAATGCGTTTGTTCGGTTTTATCTATTTTATAGACAAAATGGCGGGCTGAGCCTTTCGCAGAGTTGTATGTGAGAGCAAGGAACGACAACTCTGCGTGGAGATTGACTGTGTACATGTGACATAATTAATCTAAGTAGACCCACGTTTGATTTCCTCGTGCGCTTCGTGGAGGCAACTCGCTTCATTGAATATTAAGGCCCAGTCAAATGATATACTATAGCCAATCAGATTATTGTACACTAGTGAAACATAAGGTGGCACTTATTCAGAATCAACTGCAAGAAAAATAAAATGCCATTAAAGTCAAACGTTACTTTTATATTCGCCGTTCATTTTTGTCGTTTTACAATGATGACTGCATTCGCTTTCAATAACACATTAATAATCCGGTTGAGTATACACACATATATATATATATATATATATATATATATGGTCAGACCATAGACCGATCTAGTCAAAGGGTACGTGTATCACAACTCATATAAAACTATACCGGCTCGTAAACAAATATTTCAATTTTTTGAAAATATTTTGATAAATAATGTGCGATGTGCACATAATATGGAAATAAAAGCAAACTACAACCTTACTAGCTTTAAAGACTGTTCATGTTTTGGTATTATTGACACAGCTGAGTAGGTGATTTCGCTTTAGTGAACATTTTGACGGACGACGAAGAAAGACCGATCACATTAACTAGCCCTAAAATTGATCTACAGATAGCCCAATTTTGTGTCACATTCGAATAATTTTCCATTTCCTCAAAAACGAAGTATTTGACCATTCAAAAACATAAAGATCGAATTGCAGTATGAACATTTATTTCAAACATGTACTATATACACTAGAGTTTCAGGAACAGCAAATCAAGTAAGAAAATACAAAATAAACATATAATATATTTGTGCCCGTGTTAATATTAAATATAAGATTTACAACAGTCGTTTCGTTTAATGTATTGAAATTTGAAATGAAATGTTAATAAATCTTTTGAAAGAACCATATTTTGAAAGGAACATTCCACAATTTACGAGGATTTCATAACTAAATGACCGCCATGTTTTCAAACAATTAGTGACGTTTCATTTATTCTTTTGCAATCTAACAATGAAATGATGAACACGATAAATCTGTTTTTGCCAAGTTTGCAATGTCTGTAAATGTGTACAACAATATGAGTGAATATATTTTAGCAAAGAAAAAAAAACAACGTTTAACTACTTCATGATCAATTCCAATAACAAGAATATCAATTTTGTGTTGCTTATCGACACATTGTAAATTTAACTCGAAACGAAACTTACTTGAACTAAACTAACTTAACGATTAAATTTGCAAAATATAAGCACTTTTTTAAGCATATATTTTTGCATATGTAATTAGTAACCATCCAATATTTCAGTCAAGGCCAAGAACAAAGAAGTCGCACTTTCAATCAATTCAGGAATTGGCAGTTGCTCCCGCTGCATTTCACACACATGTTCTAGGACGGGTATGAAGTCATCTTTACATCCAAAATGTGGTTTCTTTACAAAGCATCTCTCTTGAATACGATCAATTGTTTCAAATTCGCAAGGAAGCCGAAATGAAAAACCTCAGTGCCACTAAGACACAATCTGCAATATAAAAAAGTTGTGAGTCGTTAAACACACGTTTTGCATGTATTAGTTAAAGAGAAATATCTAAACGAATCAATCGAGGTTTAAGCTCTCTAAATGACAATAAAATCCAACGAACACATTAATATTTATTGTTCGCAAATGTTATTTTTACCTTTATACCAAGCATTCCTGATGTAAAAATGGACTGTCTGAGGCCTTGCGTGTTTCAAAAGAATATACCAGAAACTAAACATCTGTTCGACGCCGGAAGTCATGAACCAATGTTGCAATAATGTGATGATGTCAAAATTCTATGACGACATGATATGAAAAAGGTGTCATGGCTTAAAAATTAACTCATCGTGTCGACTAAAACTATGATGGCAAGTCATTTTCACAAGAGCATGACGTCAAAAATTATGTAGATTTGTCGACTTAGATAATGTCGACCAAATATATATTCGGGAAAAGCCGGAAACATTTACGTCCAGACTTCAACTTAATGTCGTTATGACGAGCAAAATTAAGGTGGGAAAAGCTACAAAACCATGTCGACATACCATGTTATTTCACAGTAAGTCGGTATAAATTATTCCGGCATGCCCACATTATTGGGGTGTACCATATACGTTTCCGTATTATTCTACTTAGTCTGTGTGCATTTCATTTTTTGGGGTACCCACATGTTGTGTTGCTGATGACATAAATGTGCAGAGGTTAATGAAATAATGAGCATTTTAATTCACAAAGCATCATTTATTTTTTATTATGCAACGTAATGTGTTTTAATTCCGCGCATGCATATACATATATTGATTGGATACAAGTGATAGGGTGTTTCGGGGAGTTGTATGACATTGTTGAATGAAAGACATTGTAGAAACATACACGACATCATTTTTAATATAAATGTACACACTCATCCTTAACTATAAATTCACGTCTGAACAGCTAATCAAATTGAATAATGTAATGCATCCATCCATGCCAAAGATTTAAGATTTAAAATATACACATATCCACGCAAGTTTAATGGTTAACACAACGATTTACGGGTGCTCCATATAACGACCAAATATCAGTTGCTATGTATTAAAATTTCGTTGCCATACTTGAACATCGAGGTAACCATGGTTTAGGAACGATACTGAGAATGCTCCCTACAAAAAGAGAAAATATGCTTATTTTCTAATGCTACACGTTTTTCATGGTGGGAACTCCGTTCGGTAATTTCTTGACTTTGTTGTACGAGAAGAAGTTCTTGTAGGAAGCCGCCTTGTTGCACCCGTACACGAGCATCTTGGCGAGCAGGTGATCAAACACGAGCATGTCACGAGTCTCCGTCCTATGCCACGTGACGCTGAGTTCACTGCAGCACTCGGAACCCTGAAATGCACGCTCCAAACACTGTTAAGTTTGTATTTAATAGGGCAGGGTAGAGCAACAGTATACAGTATACTATTATAATAAAACCAGTGCCCCCAAATAATTATTTGGGGAATAGGGTTTTCAACAATTGATTATGAAAAATAGGGTGATTTCATTCTTGAAATAGGGTGAAATGAGTTATAAAAATGAATACCTCAAAATCATTGATGCTTTACTTCTGTTGAAGCTGCACACTTGTACGGGCAAAAGCCCGCGAAGCGGGCTTGACCTTTCATACATATGGGAATTTAGACATCAAATTACATCAGAATACCACATATGGATACGTCTCAAAAAAAATTGCCACGCGACATATATTTTTGCGATGCTATTTATGACCTTGAACAAATCAAAAACACTTTGACATATGCTAAATCACATGTAAATACATACCTCAGGAAAAGTTATATCAATGACATCATAATTGTGTAGCGAGTCGCACTAAATATTCTCGCATTATTTGTTTTTCTTCGCAACCGTTCCAGAATTAAGTCATTACTCAATTATCTCCCCTGAATGCTCTTCTGCAGTGGGTATAAGCCGAAGACTGGTTCACTACATATAGTGACAGTCTTTACCAAACACAATTTAGGTGAACATAACCCGTCTTTAATGTATTGCCGAATCTCAGATCTCTTTCGAACTTATTTGCTTTGATCTTTTCGATATCTTATTGTTATTATTATCCTGACAAATCACAAACGCTTGTTAAAAAATAATTTGTTTTAAACACTATAGTTGGCATCTCTATTCTTCCAATATTCTCGCGGTATTACAATAACGACACCCTACTATTTATTTGTAAGAATTTGTGACGCATTTTCCATTCGCTCTCAGAAAGAAGTTTTACGTGTGATCATGAGCAATATTCTGGTAAGTTGTCGTTGTTATCCACTAGAACAACATTTATTCACAAAATTTAAAGATATTCCGATCTAACTTTTTAGTCTTTTAGCTTTAATTTTTAACGTATTTACACCTCGTCTGCTCGCACTTTACCGATATCCCGAAAGGTTACATATCACTATAATTAGTTTAGGCCTAAAACCACAAAATCCGATACCGTTGGATTTTCGTACCACAATCTTACGTAAAAAATCTTCCAGATTCGAAATCAACAAAAAACAAGACATTTATAAATTGTCTGCATTATTGATCAAATTTTAAGATATTTGATGGTTTTCCGTTTTTAGAAGCTGTTCTGCCAAGGCAAGAGCTGGGCATCATACAAGCCATTCTATCCAGCAAAACTGACAGTTTTGGTTTACAGAAATCAACAAAGGAGGGATTCCTGAATTATCAAAATTTCCAAGCTATACACACAGTTATTATCTTTGGTGATCTTTATTGGTTCTGTTTGTTTACTTGGATGGAACATGTGTGAACTTTTATAGAACTTTGAAAAGTCTATATATGTATATATATAACCAAAAATCAGCTATGGTATAATAAGATCAGATGTGCAAACAATGTCAAAGGGTTGTTAAATTAACACTTTGAAGGCAATTATGCTGAAAAAATATGAAAGTTCCCATGCAAGTTTTGTCTATATATATCGACAAGTGTCTGCCGATAATTGTCAAAATAGTAATACAAAACTTACCACAAGTATGTAAAAGCACTAAGTATCTGTGATCATTTTTAGTAAGATAGTGTAATTCTAAACAGTAGCAAATAGTTTGTTTAGTAAATGCATAATGCAATTCATATGATTTCCGTTCTATAATGTAATTAATAAATTGGTTGTTACTTGTTAATCCATGATAAATGTTTGATGGCTAGTACAAAACCAGCAATGTTAATTTTTGTAAAAGGTAATACAATAACACCACTTTGTAATTTCATATACGTAAATATTGTTTAAATGTAGGTTGATGACAGTGTTTTAGTTTTACTTATTTTGAAACTATTATTTAATGTGCAAATAAATGATGTGAAGTGTTTTATATCTCCACACAATACCACATACCTTTTTATATATGTACTGTGTTTGTGTTATTTGCATGTTTAAATAAAAAATATGGATGATATAACATGATGCATTCTAATATTTGCATTTCAATTGTAACTAAAGAGCTAAGTGTATGCAGTTTAGACTGTGATTTTAGAATTGCTACAAAATGGCTAGTTTTTTAGTGGCGACAAAATTTAAACTATTCAACAATAGTTTGCGAAAGAAAATAAGAAACCTGAAAGATACCTGTATTTATTTAATATTTTAATTGCGAAACAAGTGTGTTGTTATGCTGTTACACATACTTATGCATTGATAATAAGAAGACAATTAGTGGCGTTAACGTTTCCCAACAGTAGAAATCATTCTTCTGATGAAGTCAGTGATATACAGAAGAAAGCTCCAGGTATGGCTTTCAATACGTAGTGTGTGTTATTTGACAGTCTAAAACTTATTGGATTAAAAAAAATCCAGTCAAATTTGTCAATCAAAATTGATTTGACACATCACATGATTTTGATTGTTAAATCAGTGTACTGTATGCTAAATGCAACTGCTTTCAAGTTGAATTGAGACATTTGATGAAACAAACTGTTTCCTGGGTAGGACCAGTACTTAGTGTCTATATGACGCACCATGACGTCGAAAGTCTACAAAACCTACTAGGTAGAACGAGAAATGTACTTTGACGTACAATTTTCACCGACCCTTGAGTGTTAGCCAATCAGAAGACACCTTACGTCTGTTGCTTTTAGAGATATTTGACATTACATTATGTATTATTATTTATACCGAATTATGCGACTATCTACCGCTTACTCATAGATATTGTGCGTATTTATTCAACATTATTATTATTATAATTTATACCAAATTATGCGACTATCGACCGCTAACTCATAGATATTGTGCGTATTTATTGACCTGGCGTGGCGGAATTAACCTCTGACTTACGCAAGTTATGGTTATCACAAAATAAGACCAACGGGGAGGTTATAATGCATTATTTATCCCGTGAATGCTTGGTAACTGATTACAGTTGGGAATTTCCTACACAGTTATGCGCTGGACGGTCGTGATACTCCGCCCCGCATGATCAATAAATACTCACAATATGTAGAATAATTGTAATTTTAAAAAGGTAACAATTGAATCTTCTTCAAATTTGTGTATAAGCTATTTTAATGCATTAAATACTTGAAACTTCTATGTGTTGATTTTTACCATTCTGATATTTTTATTCATTTTATCCTCAATTAAAAAAGAGATTTTAAACATTTATAATGAATAAATCTGAAGGAAAAGCGGCTCAAGAGACTAGTGTTTTGATTGGCTGTTCAGAAAATGTGTACGTAGAAGTACAAACATGTATGTCGAAGAACAAATTGTACTTTTACGTACAAATATATACTTCGAAGTGTAATTTATATTTATGTTGACGTACAATTATTGTACTTCGACGTACATTTCTCTTTTTAACTTGTAGGTCTTCTTGACTTTCAACCCAAATGGTACGCCATAGTATGTCTTTAGGGTTATTTAAAGAATGCTCCCACTTAAGGGATCAATACAGAGACCTCCCAGTGACTAAGCCAGTTAGCAGACACCCCATCCACTATACCACAGACACCGAACCAGCTATAAATTCCTGTGGCTAGAAAACAAAAAATATATAAGATGCTAGATCTTTAAGCTTGGAACATGTAACTCGTTTAAAGATTGATTTTTTGGATGCATTACTTAATTATTGCAACAATTATAATATTTTGCACACAATCATGTCCATATATTTATTAAAAATACGTGGTTATCAAATAAAACGTAAAAAGCTTTTGCCCGTAAATTAGGTAGCACCTATAATCATATTATTGATTAAATGAAACTGTAAACTATTATAATAAACTTTAATAAACTGATGTTTCATAACATCTTTAATCCTTGAAACTGTCCATAATATAAACATAAAAAACCGATGTTAACTGACATATTTGTAACAGTCAAACATATAGACTGATATTTTGGCGCAACAATCGCGGACGACTTTCGACCTCTTTTAGACATTTTTATTTCGCATCGTAATAGAAACTAAAAGTACAGAGGCTTTAAAAATACATAGACAATCATCGACAGATTAAGTCAAATTGAAAAGGCATATATGTCGTCGTAAATAATTTGGTCAGACGCTTTATTTGACTATGAAATCTAGTCCGCAGAGCGTTTGAATAACTTTGACTGATTTCCTTCTGAAACTGTCGCCGCGTTACAATAATAATTCCAAATAAGAAATACCTAAAATAAGCAAAGCATTTTCGATCAAGCTATTGTATCGTACGCATTAAATTTGAAGAATGTTTGTTTGGTGCTACGTTATGTGGTTACGTTTGCGTTTTTGCTAGGTACTGACGGCACGTGACCGAGTAACAGCAGTATATTGTCAACGGTATCACAGAGTTGGGTTTCGAACTTATGCATTCGTCTGAAAAAGTGTGTGTGGTTTGAGGAGTTAAACTATTTTATCTACAGTAAACCCGTTCTAAGATTTAAAGTCTAATTGATCAACAGTAAAAAATGTTTCCGTTGTTGTATTTTTGTTTTTGTTTGCTTTATTGAAGAACAAATATGTATTTTATTGTCGTTTGGTAGCAGTATAAACGCAAATGGTCTGATGAATATTGTTAATATACCCTTATTTATACATAATAAAATGCGACCTATATAGATTAAGTATATTTTGTCTCTTAACAAATTGTATTAATGACATCTGTGAAAAAGAGGATTTAATGTATGACAGGACTTGTGTTCACGTTAAAATCTTCATAAACATCGGAGTTTCCGTGTAAACTCATTTATACATGTCGGAATGTAATGTCTTAGGTTTTCCAAAAATTACTGTGACAAGTGAACTGATTGATTTCTGATTTGGTAAAAAGAAAGAAGGATTTGCGTCGGTCATTTACAGATGTGTTTGTGTTTAATTCGTGGATCGGTGGAAAAACGAAATCATCGAACCTTAACGTCCCACTAATAATAATGATTGTTCAGCATGCTTTTTCGCTGACATTTATGACCGCATCCTGTTTTGAATGCAGGAAAATCCTATCGTGTCACGTCATCCGGATCTATTAGATTCGCTCTAATATACCATTCTTCACTGAACAAACCGATCTGTGAAAATAAATTATACATACCAAAATTGGCGCGTTTTAACGAAATAATTTACAAACAGTTAAAGGGATCTTTTCACGCTTTGGTAAATTGACAAAATTGAAAAAAGTTGTTTCAGATTCGCAAATTTTCGCTTTAGTTATGATATTTGTGAGGAAACAGTAATACTGAACATTTACCATGGTCTAATATAGCCATTATATGCATCTTTTGACGATTTTAAAACCTAAAAATTATAAAGCGTTGCAACGCGAAACGATTGAATAATTTGGAGAGTTCTGTTTTTGTCGTTATTTTTTTTGAAACTACGAAGATTGCATTTATAAGGTATAAAATACGTTTCATATGTGTACTCTGCGGAATAGCTCAGTAGGCTAAAGCGTTTTTACTTCAGGATTCTGCCAGGACTCCAGGGGTCACTGGTTCGAGACATGCTCCGGGCAATGTTCTTTTCCTTTTTTTAATTTTATTCTTGATTTTTTACTGGAGCTTTTACGATCCAATGTTTACATTTATCAATATAAAGCATTTAATGAATAAGTTAAAAAATGCCAAAATCTGTGAAAAGGCCCCTTTAACTTACATTGATAGAACATTCAGCTTCCGGTCAATGTCATCCCAATATTCTGACGTCATTTCCGGTTACGATGCAATCACACATCCGGTTTCGTCGAACACCGATATGACTGCGGAGGAAAAGATATAACACGTCAAAGCGCTGACTGCAGTCTTTCACATGTATACATTCACTCATTTAATTGATTCTCGCATAGGGAAAACTGGGCTTAAAAACATGTGCGTAGATTGGCATCCCAAATTAGCCTGTGCAGTTCGCACAGGCTAATCGGGGATATAACATTTCGCTAATATTATTTTTTTTTAATAAAAAAAGGCTATTCTAAATGAAAATCTATTTTAGTCGGAAGGTGTCGTCCTTGATTAGCATGCGAAGACTGCATACTATATGGGGGCACACTTTACGCATATACATTATAAGCATTAAGCCCATTTTTATCAGAACGATACTCATTTAAATGTTAACGAAACCGGAAGATATCCTTGCTGAAAACAAGAGAAAAAGGGTAACAATGAGCATCATGCCCATAATTGAGTGTTGACCTCTTAAGTGTTAACAAGACTTGCGCGCTACGTTGTCAACATCTGCGATACATCTATACCGAAAATTAACCTTTGACATATGTGTGTGACATTGACCATGTCGATAGGGAGACGGGTGTTACGAGAGACATGGTTTGCCTCATGTTAAACATTGCTCGTAAGTTATTTTGATGCAGTTATGTTGAATGAACCGCTCTCAGTACCGATAATCTCTAACCAACACATGCAAACACACAAAGCTTGCATTGTGCTAGATTAATCGAGCTTTCAACAAGCGTGTTCGATATATATTTGGTATTTCAACTTCATTAATTTCAATGAAAAGGAAACAGCTGGAAAGAATCAATCAAGTCATTACTGCATGTATCTCCCTTATATACGATCGAAGACAAATACGGACATTTTCAGTCTTACCAGACGTGAAAGATTTTCAAGTTATTACTTTGTTCTTAGTTTATAAAAATTAAGCTTGTTGTACACACCTGTCATTCATACTTTTAATTTGTTATATGCATTTAATAACAGCATAACAAATGCAACAAAACAATTGATGGTAAAACGAACCAATACGATTGGTATGGTGATTTCTCAGACCGCCCCGCTTGAAAAAAAGTATCATTTGTAGTAGATTCTTGATACATAAATATATCATGAATATTATCGACGAATTAAGAAACTTATTTGACAGTGACAGTGTCCCTCGTTTTTTAAGATTTCATAGGTATCAACAATAAGTTTCTAATAGATTGACACATTCATGTCCGACCAGATTAGGTATCAACAGTAAGTTTCTAATAGATTGACACATTCCTGTCTGGCCAGATTAATTGAGTGTTTTTGACCAAGCTGATATTAAAATCGTAATTCGTGTGAAACACCTGAAAAGCTTAGTCTTAGAAGTGACAAATACGCTGAATCCACGTGCCACACGTTAATATGTGGAAGTTTTAATAATTATGTTTCAGAAATGGCCTGCCGGACTTACGCAAAACACCAACAACCCGATGGGCAGACATCAATGGTAAATCCTGTATACACTGTGGGTGTTTAGTAGGATATACTGGTTAGATTTGACTTTTCGAAGATACATTTTAATGACTAAAAAGTCAAATAGGATGAAATCGATAGGGTCAATCAGGGCCGGTAATAAAATAAACTGCAACAATTTTTCCAAAATATTGCTTTAGTATTAAACACATTTGCATTCACAGAACAGTATTGTATTTTTGCGCATGCGCGGATGTGATTTCTGGTAGATCCGGAGTCTCAAACTATCAGCAGCAGTATACGACGATAACGAGACTTAAAAAATATAAAGGTTTATACCGTCAATAGAAGCGTATAATTCTTAAATAAACATAAATATTGTAACAATGGATAGATTAAAGTGAAATACTGTTGCATTAAGTTGATGGACGGCCAAATTATTATTGCTGCAGCATTTGCGGGAAACTGTGGATGCACGTGTCGACTGTTGGAGAACGTGGCAATTTTAACAAACAGAACACTGCCTTTCTTAATTACAAATAGGACAGAATGTTTTTAAACAAATAGACATTTCAATAGCTCATGAAGAATGCATTTGCGTTAGGTGTCGTCTCATATTAGACTGTGCGGTCCGCTGATATGATTTTTTGCTCAAATGTATTTTTCCGTAGCGAAAATCCAGTTGAGTAGACATGTGGCGTCCCTAAAATCTGTGTTGACTGCACAGGCTAATCCGAGGCGACACAAAAAGCATCTAACCCATTTTTTTCGACAGCGAGGCTGGTAACTTTTTGTGATCTTTTATAAGGGAACTTTCCCAACCTTAGTTGCTTCTATCCACGAACTCTACGTCGATATCACTAGACGCTTGTTCCGGTGAAATCTCGATCGCCCGAGACTCTTGGTCGTCATCTGGGTCAGACGACGGAGGCGCCGTCTTATGGCGAACTTTTCTACGGAAGCCGGATCTACCGGTCGTGAGGTCTGAATAGCTTGACAAATAATATGCACGGTTTTGTTTCCGGTAGTGGTAGAAACAATTAAATAAGAATTGGTTGTTTGCCTAATAAGACCTTGGTCATATATTACTTTTATTTATGTACAACATTTTTTTTTGGTTTTGTGTGTGTCACAAACAATAAATTGAGACATTTATAGAAATAGACGACTATAAAAAAGAACAAAAGTGTGACAAATAAATATAGACCAACTGGCACTTAGGAAAACAGTTAATACACCGTGGGGTCATTTATCTTGTGGAAAGTGATTTACTGCCATACAAATATACCAGCACAAAAGACACAAAATCAAAAACAACAAATAATGGCATTTTTAAGGATGCAAAACTAGTTAATCAACTCACCGGCGTCATAGACATGGCGTCTGCCTTTCGATTGCATGTGCGGTCTCTTCTGACGGATAAATTTGAGTGTTTCGTCGTCCAAGAACAACAAGTACTATTTTCTGTATCCTGTTCTGGATCATATCGGAGTTCTACTGAAATCAGATCACAGTTCTCAAGAACTGATCATATAGTTATTTTATTAACTGATCATGACATATTTTATATGAACTTCCGGGTATTACACAATATAAATTAGGTATCAGATTTGGGCAGTTATACTCAAAGTTTAAAAAGTGTTTTTATTTGTTCATTACATATTTAAGCATTAAATACTTACTTTTTAATTAAGTTATGTTACGCACTTTATTTCTTAAATGATCTGCCAAAAATCTGCTATAGTCTGCTCAAAGTAAAAGGTGTTGGTCTTTGACTGATTTCTAGTTAACATTGAGATTATATAGTTTTTGGCACCAATGTTTTTCACTATTTAAGCCATAAGAAAACGGACACAGTATAAATTAGATGCAAGTGTGTTGCTTAATGTGTCATCATCACCACCACCATCATCATCATCACCATCATCATGCAAGGATTCAAATTGTGATAAGAAAGCTTTGAGAGGAGTGGGTAACACATTAAGTGAGTTTTCAATACATGTCCGGGAACAATTAGGAGGAATAAACCAATAGAGGAAATTTTAAAGCGTAAAAGGGGGTAACCGCTGCGGAGAGTTTGTAACCAATATGGTATGTAACCGCAAACCCTTGGGAATGTAAAGTTGGCTATATTCTTGGAATAAGAACGCCATGTATACCTGCCGAGACTCTCTGGAAGGCGGGGCAGTTGTTAAGCAGATTCCGATTGAGATGAAGGCAGATATCCACATGCAGACTCCGGAAAACTCTTTGAAACCTGCATGAACAGAACCATATGTTTGCCTGTTTGTTATTCGAAAATTAATATTTTATAAAAAAAAAACATATGTTCAGAATTTTAACACGCTTACTGTAAGTAAAGATACATATTGCAATAAATTTTAGACATAACGTTGCTTATCAACCAATTAAGATATAAGTAAATAGGATTTAACAATCTGCAAGTGCAATTTTAAAATTCTCATTTATTTTCCTGATCCTCAAAACTATTTAACAATTTTAGAGATAAATGCGCCGAAACGGACCACTAAGAACTAAAGAATACATATGAGGCAAATTTAGAGGGGTTAATACCACGTCCGGCTATAAGGGTTGGACATCCTATATGAGGACATTTAAAGGAACATCACCACCGCTTACTCGAAGTTTTAAATTATCATTATGGGGTGGGCGGTTTTAAAATTCGCACGTTAAGACATCTTTTTCGGAGTGGGCGGAGGTGAATTGTAAATACTCCGCCCTCTAATCCCCACACAACTAAACGACCTTTCTGCACTTATAAATCATTTCTTTTTAAAAATATTAAGCTCGCCATACTGTGTTCATGTCGATTTCATTGGTATACGCCGACGTATGCTTAAAGCTCTCTTGTAGACGCGAAGCGAGGTTTTTGGGCAGATGGTGAAAGTTGATAGACTCTTTGATGATCTGGGTTTTATCATGGTATTCGTCCGATCCCAGATACACTCTCATCATAATCGAGCTACCGTTGCCAAAGATAGCGGCGCTTAAAAGAGCTCTTATGAGAGGCGAAAATAGTGTTTATAAAAAATATCATTTCCAAATATAGTATTTCAAAGATTTTTTTTTTAAATAGTGTTCCGAGAAATAGTGTTTCTAAGGAGCTAAGCCACTTAATATTTGTGCAGGTTCTGATTCAGATAGGCATCGTATAGGGCAAAATATAAAAATAAGATTAACACGTGCCTAACAAAAGAACTTTTATTTTGTTAAATCAAAATACATTACAAAAAGCACTAAAACTGAAAATGATGTAGTCATTAAGTAAATTTGGCCGCCGCGGAACGCACGCTTAAAGTTTTAGCATTCTGTTGATTTTGAACAAATGGTAAAATTGAAGACAATTATGACACAATATGTGTATAATTTATGACTTGTTAATTACACAATTCTATTGTTGATGGCATGTAACAAATATGTGATTCAACGAGTTTGTTTTTTAACATATACGTTAGCCGGTTTGAATTAAAGCAATATACAAAGATGACGTCACATTAGTTAATGTAATGTTCTATTGTATATCATATAATAATAAAATGATCTCTAAATGTATGAACCATTCTGTGACAAAATATGATATTTTTTTCAGATATAATGCGAAATAAAATAGCTCTGTATTAAAAATGAGGTAGGCTCTGCGAAAACGGGGTTTAGTGAATTCGCGCTGTCCTACTTAACTGGGTGTTCGCTAACAAGACAGTTCCTTTAAAAGCGAAAATGCCATGAAAGCGTTAAAAGTTACCAGATCAGCCTGTGCAGTCAAATTCCATTAAGCCCCATATTCCCAGAACGAGGCTCAAAGGTAAATATGGATCAAATAGAATCTTACAGCCAAGCAACATAGCAAAAATGGAGAACATCTTCTCGACGTTGGTGTTTGGGAGACGTTGCCGATCCCTATACTGGTGAGGGAGGTGAACGTAAAGTACAGCGCCGTTATGTAGAACGTCTTGACGCTGGGGCCGCTGTCAGTGACGTACGGCTCGTGGATATTGGTCGCAAGCTTTTCTAGCCAACCTGCGACAAACCGCAAATGTGAGAGCGACCGAAACATGTTCACGGACAATAACATGTACTTAATCAGAGAAACCGCAAATTTTCCAAAGAAAGACAGTCCGCACAGACTAATCAGGGACGACACTTTCCGCTTTAATGGCATTTTTTGTTTAAAGGAAGTCTCTTTTGACCGAAGTTTAAGCGGAAAGTGTCGTCCCTGATTAGCCTGTGCGGACTGCACAGGCTAATCTGGGACGACACTTTACGCACATGCATTATGCCCAGTTTTTACAAAACAAGACACATTTGATCCACGCTCTGAGCGAACGGTTTTAATGCATGTGCTTAACGCACCGTCCCAGATTAATCAGTGAAGTCCGCAGAGGCTGATAGGAGATGTGCTTAACGTACCGTCCCAGATTAGCCTGTGAAGTCCGCACAGGCTGATAGGAGATGTGCTTAACGTACCGTCCAAGATAATCCTGTGAAGTCCGCACAGGCTGATAGAAGATGTACTTAACGTACCGTCCCAGATTAGCCTGTGAAGTCCGCACTGGCTGATAGAAGATGTACTTAACGTACCGTCCCAGATTAGCCTGTGAAGTCCGCACAGGCTGATAGAAGATGTGCTTAACGTACCGTCCCAGATTAGCCTGTGAAGTCCGCACTGGCTGATAGAAGATGTGCTTAACGTACCGTTCCAGATTAGCCTGTGAAGTCCGCACAGGCTGATAGAAGATGTGCTTAACGCACCGTCCCAGATTAGCCTGTGAAATCCGCACAGGCTGATAGAAGATGTACTTAACGTACCGTCCCAGATTAGACTGTGAAGTCCGCACAGGCTGATAGAAGATGTACTTAACGTACCGTCCCAGATTAGCCTGTGAAGTCCGCACAGGCTGATAGAAGATGTGCTTAACGTACCGTCCCAGATTAGCCTGTGAAGTCCGCACAGGCTGATAGAAGATGTGCTTAACGTACCGTCCCAGATTAGCCTGTGAAGTCCGCACAGGCTGATAGAAGATGTGCTTAACGTACCGTCCCAGATTAGCCTGTGAAGTCCGCACAGGCTGATAGAAGATGTGCTTAACGTACCGTCCCAGATTAGCCTGTGAAGTCCGCACAGGCTGATAGAAGATGTGCTTAACGTACCGTCCCAGATTAGCCTGTGAAGTCCGCACAGGCTGATAGAAGATGTGCTTAACGTACCGTCCCAGATTAGCCTGTGAAGTCCGCACAGGCTGATAGAAGATGTGCTTAACGCACCGTCCCAGATTAGCCTGTGAAGTCCGCACAGGCTGATAGAAGATGTACTTAACGTACCGTCCCAGATTAGCCTGTGAAGTCCGCACAGGCTGATAGAAGATGTACTTAACGTACCGTCCCAGATTAGCCTGTGAAGTCCGCACAGGCTGATAGAAGATGTACTTAACGTAACGTCCCAAATAATCCTGTGAAGTCCGCACAGGCTGAAAGGAGACAACTAGTTCCACTGTAATTGTATTTCTTGTTTAAAGAAAGTCTCTTGTGAGCGAAAATCCAGTTTAGGCGGAAAGTTTTGTCCTGTAAACGAAAAATGTTATAAAAGCGGAAAGTGTCGTTCCTGATTAGCCTGTGCGGTCTGCACGGGCTGATCTGGGACGACACTTTAAGCACTTTCATTCAACTCCCTTTTCACAGATCACGGTCCATATATATTATAATGCAAAGTTAAATTCAATTTAATATCCCTCGACATCTATTGATTTCACTCATACTATAAGATTCCTTAATCGGGTTCTTTAAGCATTACGTATCGCGTCAATAATTATCTAAACGCTAGAATCGATTTATCTAGAAAATCATAGGAAAAGGCGAGTTAATTAATTAATATTCAATTTTGCCCCTTTGATTAATGTGCTCACTGACAAAATCGCGCGCAGAAAATACATACACGGTCAATATCTGTTTGTTAAATACTAATGTTGGCACCATACTGCCTCCTACCAAGAATATTAGAGGTTGTAATTACATATCGATTAAGGAATGATCCTCGTTCTGGGAAAACCGGGCTTAATGCGTGGGCGTATAGTGTCGTTCCAGATTAGCCTGTGCAGTCCGCAGTATAGTCAGTGAAGCCGGAACTTTCCGCATAAACTGCTTTTAGATAATAAGAGACTTCCTCTAAACGAAACATTCCATAAAATACGAAATTTGGGACGATATTTCACGCAATTGTATTAAAGGTAACCTTCAGCGACAATATCAAGTTGCTTTGAACAAGATTGCATCATAGTATAGTTGCATGTAACCAAATAAAATACGGAAAAATCCGACGTTTTACTTGTTAATAAACAACGAATTACTTTTTTTCTTCAAACATTAGGATGAGCGACAATTTATCTATTTGCATTTAATTTATGTGAAGCATATTCTGATTATTATATGGTAGTATATAACAGTTAAGGCTAGATTGCACTTTACCGGTACGCAGTTGTTTACCATTATCGACAAAGCGGGAGTTTGGGGGCGGTAGCCCCCGATACTACTGTAAGGAAATATATAGGATAAAAAGGATTATTAGCTGTTGCGTTTGGTGTTAGATGTTAGGTGTTGCGGGTAAGAATTAGGGTACGCTTTTCCGTTCTTTTTTACGTACCGGTAAAGTGCAATTGCCCCAACAGTTAAAGTACATACAAAAAGTGTGGTAATTTTCGCAAAATAACGTAGCGTTTTAAGCATAACTACATTTTGATAAATCTCAATTTGCAAAAGTGTCGTCATAAATTATAGCCACTCAGTTGTAACCACTTTGCTTTAAAATAATAAACCCAAATAACTTCGTTTTCCATTTGAATGACACGAGCCAGACATTGACATATTCGGCTGAAACGCGCAAGAGAAAAATGCTGGAAGCAGACTCGTATTAATATTCCGCATAAATTGCATTTTCACTAGCAGGAGACTTACTTTAAATGCAAAATACTTTAAAGCGCAAAGTGTCGCCTCTGATAAGCCGTTTCGGATAACACAGGTTTTTATGTGACGACACTTTACGCACATTCATTAAATTCCGTTTTTCACTGAATGCGGCTCAATCATAACTTGTTTATTTTACAGTACAAATATACACGCAAACGAAGTTATAGTTTAATTGTGTTGACTGTTTTATATTTAAAATTTGGCTTTTATAGCAATATTGTAATGTTTGCGAATATATTTGTTTTACTGATATAAAGTATATTGATTCTGTTCGCGAATTCATTATCCCATGTTGTTAAAAATATATACCCGGTAGTCGGACAAGTGCGATTGTAAGTTATTTGCAAGGTTTGACATTTTCCGAAAATACACCAGTATGAAATGCATACTTTATGTATCAAGTTAGCAGTTCTGTTTAGTATACAAGTATAATTGAGCCGCGATCTGAGAAAATGGGGCTTAATGCATGTGCGCAAAGTTTCGTCCCAGATTAACCTGTTTAGTTCGTACAAGCAAACCAGGGAGGCCACTTTACGCATTTATGGAAACTTTAGTTGAAAGGAATCTCTTTTACACGAAAATCCCGTATAGGAAAAAAGTGCGAACTGCACAGATTAAACTTCAACAAAACTTTAAGCCCATGCAGTAAGCCCCGTTTTTCCAGAACGAGGCTTAATCGCATCGTGATTGAATACAATCGCCGGGCTTAAGTGTCTGCGAAAGAGCTTAACGAAATCCGTCCCAAGGTTAAATTAGTGTATAACGGATATTATATATATGTCAGTTGTCCATTCGACCTGAAGACAGCGATATTAATGCTGAGAATAATTTGGTATTTCGCATGGAACGAGTCTAGAATAATTGATGCAGCAAACAGTAGTTGCGAATTTCGTTGAGGGATTTCTACGCCGACACATGGGAGGAGGACCGCCAGAGAAATATCTTTCAATTGAATGAATATGGTTTGTTCGTGTACAGTTGATACAATGTTTTGAGTTACACAGTACAACTTTTAGAAAATGGGCATGTAATATGTTTACAATAACTAAACATGTACTTAGAACACCACACTGTTTTTAATAGTCATAACTAATTACAACAGCAAGTACAAAGAGCAAATAAAATATTCCTGTCCCGGGATTCGAATCCGAGCCCAGTGTAAGCAAAAGATAATACGCTACCACTGAGATACGCTGGCTTTTATATTCATTACCGAATTATAAACCGTACTTTAGGACTACACGCATTCTTTAAATAATCGAGTAAAAGCGTTACAAGCGATTTATTATTTTATTTCGAATCACGAGTATAATGAAACACTATATTAAACAGTTTTCTAAGACATCAGTATTCTTTCGCTTGTTTAAATATTATGTATGTGTTCTTTTTTGAATCATGACAAAAATTTCTTCATTTTACAAAAACGTGAACAAGTGCCCTTAAAGGGGCCGTCCAACAGATACAGCGTCGTGCGACGCGAAACGATATTTGTGGAAACTACGAGGATTGCTTATATAGCTACAAAATTCACCCGTTTTAAGAACGAGTATTAATGGTCGAGTGGTCTAGGCGAGAGTTTTTTTTACTCCAGGACACTGTTGAGGGTTACTTTTGTCCTTTTTTTAAAATTGTAATGTCTTTTACTGGATATTTAAAGTTCAAATGTTTAAATTTATCAATATAAAGCATTTAAAACATTTAATAACAAGATTCAATACATGCCAAAATCTGTTGGACGGCCCCTTTAAAATTAGATGTTAAAATATGTTTGAATGCTTACAAACACAAGACTAAAAGAAACATTTTTAAATATGTCTGATAAATAAAAAATAAGGTAAGTGATATTCTAGTTAACTGACCAATAACAACATGATTTTATTCTACATGTATATCATACCATCAGGAACAATATTTGCCAATCCAACATTTACTTTCGATCGGTTGACAGAGTTTTTTACTCGTGGAAATTATTCTTTGTCTTTATTTGTGGACACACATTGTTTCGTTTTCTCGAATATATAAAAATTTGCTTCCGCTCACTTGACGGGAGCCCTTATTAACGTGACGGGAGCCCTTATTAACGTGACGGGTGCCCTAATTAACATGACGACCATGAGTTTCCGGCAAGTAGATCCGCCACAAATTTAATTTCTGGAGAATCGAGCTTAACTTTATCAAGACGGTCGGGTTTGAATTTTGACAAAACAATGACAGTTCTCAATCACGCTTTTCCGTTATAATCGTCAGAGATTTTTTAAGGTTTCTGGTTGAAGCAAAGTCCATGATTACCGGTATGTGAAAGAGGGCACATTGACGCACATCAATCATGTACCACTAATTATGGTGTTGCTATCAGTTTCCATGGAAACTTTTGTCAACCTCTGTCCTGGGTTGGCATTACGCTATCTGTCACAGATCACATTCGGGCATTTCTAAAGACTGATAAATGAGTATTGAATAATGAAAACATATACGAGTTGTTAAAATAATGTTTTCGAGGCAATTCGCAATAAATAGAACATAGCGACGATTGGTGGTCTTAGTCGTAACTCGTTAAAGAGCCAATGTTTCAGAGATTACATTTAATCGTTTGAAAAGAGCATCAGTTTAAATCATAGGGAACACTATTTATTTCATAAGAAATGCATTTAATTATGGCAATGCTAGAAAGCGCGAAGTAGTTGTTGGTGGGGTGTTCGTGGTGGTGGGGAGGGGAGGGGGGGGCGGTCGTGGTGGTTTTTGCTGTAGTGGTAACATTGAAACTGGAGGTGGTTTGGATAAAAAACAGGGGGTGATGGTTGTGCTGGTGTTTATTGAGGGTGGTGGTAGTGGCGTTGTTAATGGTCGCGGTGGTTTTTAGTGATAGCGGTGGACGTTGTTGTTGTGGACGTCGTTGTGGTGGCTGTTGAGATACGGTGGTAGTTGTTGCGGTGATATCAGTAGCGGGGGAGGTAATTGAGTTTGTGGCGGTTCTAGCTGTGGGCAGGTGGGGGTGGTGTAGATGATGGTTGTTGTGGTTATAATGGTGATGCTATAGTGTTGCTGGTGGCCGTTGTGGTATAGTTGCAGTGTGTTGTTGCTGTTTTAGTGATGGTGGTGGTAGTGGTTGAGTCAAGGCCCCTAAGGGCTTAAGACGAGTTAGGGTCGAGTTTTCAGTCTGTGTTATTGATGTTTTACCTGGTTGTGTAATTGTTTTTGTTTAAAACATTTTGGTAAAAAAATAACATTAAACAATGTATATAATCTGAAAAAGTTACAACGAATTCTTGCAAAAATTTACCTCTATCCGGTTTTTCGTGAACAATTTATGTTTGTAAAAAGCGAACATTTGATGTAAGGAAGGCTATCGTGGTGTGCTTACGAAGTCACTGATGCGAAGTGGTTTCCCTTGTTAATATGTATATTGAAATCTGCATAATTGCGCGCAACACAGGAATACAAGGATGCACTATATATTTACATTTTTGCAAATTATGTTTTTGGTCAATTATATTACGCTTTAACAGAACCATGTTCGTAAAATTGAATGTTTGTGTCGGAACCTCAAAACCAAATTCCCGAAGGCAATGGCGGACAAGCGTTGAGCGTCGAGTATAAAAACAGCAAAACAAACATATGCAATCACGAACAGAAAATAAGAAAGTGTAAGTCTGGTACGACCGCTAATTATAACCGGCCATTAATTCAAACCACCGTCCCAAACATAAGGACCCAGTGGTAGTTTTATATGTCCCATATCGTTTGTCAAAACAAAAAGACGAACTTTGATTTCACAACAATTATAACAAACATAAGAGATAATATGTTTTCACTTAACATGGAGTAACACATGCAAAAAACATTTTTACATCGTGATTTAATTTATATAATTCGTATCGGAAACTACATTTCCCTATGTTGGACCGATTTGACAGGCGGTGCGCCGGGGGAAACTGTCCAAATTTGGAAAATTTAGTGCTTGTCATATGACGCTCTGGGAAAACGACGTTTAATGCATGTGCGTACATTGTCGTCCAAGATAAGTCTGTGCAGTCTGCACAGTTTAACCACAGACGGCCTTTCTGGATTTAAAAAAAGTTCCTTTAAAAAAAAATCCATGAAGTCGAATTTAACGGACATGCATTAAACCCAGTTTTCACAGAGAGAGGTTCATGATGTAATTGTATTTGAATCCAGTCAGTACTTTCTGAGTTTTTTTAATCCAGTCAATACTTTCTGAGTTATGTGAATCCAGTCAATACTTTCTGAGTTATGTGAATCCAGTCAATACTTTATGAGTTATGTGAATCCAGTCAATACTTTCTGAGTTATGTGAATCCAGTCAATACTTTTTGAGTTATGTGAATCCAGTCAATACTTTCTGAGTTATGGGAATCCAGTCAATACTTTCTGAGTTATGTGAATCCAGTCAATACTTTCTGAGTTATGTGAATCGAGTCAATACTTTCTGAGTTATGTGAATCCAGTCAATACTTTCTGAGTTATGTGAATCCAGTCAATACTTTATGAGTTATGTGAATTTCACCAGTCAATACTTTCTGAGTTATGGGAATCCAGTCAATACTTTCTAAATTATGTGAATCCAGTCAGTACTTTCTGAGTTATGTAAATCCAGTCAATACTTTCTGAGTTATGTGAATCCAGTCAATACTTTCTGAGTTATGTGAATCCAGTCAATACTTTCTGAGTTACTAGAGTATGTGAATTCACTCAATACTTTCTGAGTTATGTGAATTATTTGGTATACTTAAGCGGAGCATCCAGGGGTAGATCAGATCGGCTCAGTGGCATAGAGGGCAGGGTTAACTGCCAAAAATGCGAGATCACGTATGCTTGCTCATATTAGTAAATGAACACGCACATAACCTCCTTGTTTTATTTCACTGTTTACTAATAAGTCTTTAAAACGAATATTGTGTTTATTCACGCAAGAAGTTATACTTTTCGAGTCAAGTTCAAAGCGCTCTTTGCTTAATTGGGTTTTCACTCCGATAATAGTGAACACAATACATTGGAACGCAATAAGTTCACATGCTGGTCAACATGTTTATAAAGTTATATCACTTTAGCAGCAATTATGTTTGACTTATGCATGAACAGTTCAAAGGCAATTTTATTTGCTTAATTATGTCCATAACCCCGCTTATTTTAAAACAAAATGACCAAAATGTTGTTTTGTTTTTTTGTTGACTGATGGCCTTAACTAATTGTATGTCCCAAAACCATTAAAAGCTGATAAATATGTATGTACTATTTCATCACTTAAGCAAATATACGTTTAAAGTTACCTGCAACACAATAATCTGACGCTCGGACGGACTAATATACACATCAACATGCCCATTCGTCCTCCTAAAACTTGCATGGGAAGAACTGAAGTCACCATAAGTTAGAAAACATTCATACAGATTCAAACTCTTCTGAAAGAAAGCATACAATGACTCTCCCACAGACTAAGTTTTGGAATATTTCACGCAAGACATTGCCTGATGGTGCTGAACAATCATATGAAGTCATATCAACGTGTCACCTTGATGCGTTAATACCATCTAAAAGTTCGTATATAAGTTTCATTTAAGTCTAAAAAAGGTGACCCTTGTGACATTGACTTACTGAGCACAAAACAACCATGGTCTTGTTCCCATACAGACACACCACCATATGATATATGAAAGCTCTGTAACTAATGATTCTCATGATTTTAAACTGAATTAAAGTATGATAGCGAACTGTCTGACATACGAACAAAATGTATGCGTCTCGGAATTTAGTGGGGGGGGGGGGGATTTTTAGTAAACAACTATAATATAGAAATAAGAACATGAAACATATTTTTTGTATTGTGCTGGTAACAAATAGTCAACGTACAACAATATTTGAACTTCAGGGATAGCCGTGTTCATTTACGATAATGGAATAAAACACTTGATTCAACATGTGTACATATATATAGACACAGTATCATTATATACATCTACAAACAAACAATGATTACAGTAGTGGTTGACCCTATCCTAAAATTAGTATAATGTGCGCTGGCTTAAAAAAATATGGCAGTTTTTGTACGAAATACTATAGAAAATATTCAATTAAATTACATTTACAGTAAAAACATGTTGGAAAAACTGAAACGTATATGATAACGATTAATTTATATAGCAAAATATACATACTTAACATTAACCTAAGAGGAATGTTGCGATTTTGAAGATATTGACAAATGCACATTTCTATGAAGAACGAGATAAACATGCAATTTGTACAACGATATTGCAGACAACTGTAATGCTTGAATATAAACGGGCGTGTTTATAGATTTTGCATTTTTTATATTTGGCGTGAATTGCTTTTAAAGCTTTACAATGATAAACAAGAGGGCCATGATGGCCCTGTATCGCTCCACTACTGAAAAAAGGCTGAAACAAATATTCTCGGCATGTGCAAATACTTAAAAATAGGCCCTATTTAAGAACATGTACACTTTTGTGACCCCCTGGGCTGAGTCAAATTTAACCCCAGGGGCATAATTTGAGCAAACTTTGTAAAGGACTACTATACCTCATTACATACAACATGTGGTAGCCCTAGGTACTATAATGTTCGATTTTTGACCCGCAGGTTAGTGTCAAATTTGACCCAAAGAGAATAATTTGAACAAACTTGGTAGAGAACTATAAGATGTTACTGCATACCAAATTTGGTAGCCATTGTCCGAATGGTTTTCGACAATAAGATTTTTAAAGATTTCACAAAATAGGCGTTTTATAAGCGTTTATTCAATTTTATGACCCCCCGGGGCAGGGTCAAACTTGATCCCAGAAGCATTATTTGAAAAATTTGGAAGAGGTTTATAAGATGTAACTACATATCAAATTTGGTAGCCCTAGGCCTAATGGTTATGGACAAGAAGTTTTTAAAGTTTTCACAAAATAGGCCTTATATTAGCAAATTTTCAATTTGGTGACCCAGGGCAGGGTCAAATTTTACCGAAGGGGCATAATTCGAACAAACTTGGTAGACAACTATTAGATTTCACTACATTCCAAATTTGGTAGCCCTATGCCTTATGGCTAAGGACAGAAGTTTTTGAAGTTTCACAAGAAGATTTTGTGGCCCCCAGGGCAGGGTAAAATTTGACCCCTGGGGTATATTTGAACAAACTAAGTAGAGGACTATACAATGTCACTACATACCAAATTTTATAGCCCTAGGCCGGATGGTTATGGACAAGAAGTTTTGAAATTTTCACAAAATAGGCCTTATATAGGCATATGTTCAATTTTGTGACCCCCCCGGGGCAGGGTCAAATTTGACCCCAGGAATAAAATTTGATTTTTTTTGTAGATGACTATTAGATGTCACTACATACCTAACTTGATAGCCCTAGGCCCAATGGATATGGACAGAAAGATTTTTAAAGTTTTCACAAAATAGGCCCCATATAAGCATATGTTCAATTTTGTGACCCCAAGGGCAGGGTCATATTTAACCCCAAGGGCATAATTTGAACAAACTTGGTAGAGGACTATAAGATGTCACTACATACCAAATCTGGTAGCCCTAGGCCCAATGGTTATGGACAAGAATTTTAAAGTTTTCACAAAATAAGCCCTTAATATAAGCATATATTTAATTTTGTGACTCCCGGGGCAGTTTCAAATTTTACCCCAGGGGCATAATTTGAACAAACTAAGAAGAGAACTATAACATATCACTACATACCAGATTTGGTAGCTCTATGCCATACGGTTATGAACAAGAAGATTTTTAAAGTTTTCACAAAATAGGCCTTATATTAGCATATGTTCAATTTTGTGACCCTCGGGGCAGAATCAAACTTGACCCAAGGGGCATAATTTGAACAAACTTGGTAGAGGACTATATGATGTCACTACACATCAAATTTGATAGCCCTAGGCCCAATGGTTATGGACGATAAGATGTGCAAAGTTTTCACAAAATAGACCCAATATAAGCATATGTTTAATTTTAAAACCCCCGGGGCAGGGTCAAATTTGACCCCATGGGCATAATTTGAACAAATTAAGTAGAGGACTATAAGATGTCTCTACATACCAAATTTGAGAGCCCTAAGCCCAATGGTTATGGACGAAAGATTTGAAAGTTTTCACAAAATAGGCCTTATAAAAGCAAATTTTCAATTTTTTGACCCCCGGGGCAGGGTAAAATTTGACCTCAGGGGCATAATTTGAACAAATTTTATAGAGGTTCATCCCAGGAACATTCCTGAGAAATTTCATCAGAATTGGACCAGTAGTTTAGGAGATGTTTAAAGGAAAAGTTAACGCACGGACGCACGCATGACGGACACACGACCATGACATAAGCCCCTCTGGGCATTCGCCAGTGGAGCTAAAAAACAACAAATTTAAATTTAACAAAAACACAGACACAATCGGTATCCCTACCTGGGCTTGAGCCCCTTACCTTTGGATTAAAACAGACTGTCACTGTAAGAGCTTGTTCATCCGAATTTTTACAAAAAATCAAACATTGTATTCATTACATAAACAAACAGAAGCCTTTCAAAATTTCCAAATACTTTGCCGTGTTACTCTTTCTTGTTTTATCAATTTATTATTATTATTTCTCATACACGCATATGTTTGTTCATTATGATCATGTGTCTATTGTGTTATTGCGCTATCTGATTTACAGTGTCCTTTTAACCCTTTACCCCTTAGAAACGTATTTTCACGCATTTTTAATCCTTTAGAAAGTTACATTTAATTTAAGACCTTTCTCACTAAATTCAAGTTTTTAAAGCTTCATCTCCAAACCTTAAATACTTATGAGCAGCAAATAGCATAAAACCTGAACAGAACGCGAGTTACTCGCAGACTTTTCTGGTTTTATGCCGTTTGCACGTAGCCATTTCCACTTTGGCTCTGAGTGGGAAAGGGTTAAATATGTTTCAACCTACATGTATACCACAAAGTTGTAAAAGTCCCTTTAAATACAAAATCGCTATACATGAAGTTCGATGAGCCTATATTCAACATTATTAAGCCCATTATTTCATCCGGAAGTGATCATATGGTCCTATACAAACTGCCAAAGTCAATACAGATGTTGTGTTGTAAGAAGTCAGTTCGACATATTATGCTTATTTTTCTGCAACTGGTGTCAATGTTTTGCTATCTTAAGTCTCCTCAAAGTTATATCTGATGGCTCTACGTGAGATTAGGAGATTTTGCATGTGTGTTTTGTCAATGCAAAATACAAATTGGTGCAGTCTGAAACACGGGCCATGTTCATTTTAAGTGGGTTATTAAAATGAATTCAATTTAGAATATATTTAGTTTGTGTGCTTACACTTGAAAATAAATAAGGCAGTTTACATTGATGTTATGTATTTGCGGGTAGGTTTCGGGTCATATACAAATAGCATAAAACCGTGTTAGAAAATGTATAATACAGCCTAAACAGACCTTTTTGTTGAACAATAATAATCCTTGTAATTAGATTTTTTTTAAGATATTCGTAAGTTGTGGTAGCTGCCCTCTTAATTTTCAACGTTGTTAACTTATTTAGTTTTACCTGTATAGCAAGTGTACTATAGACAGTATTAAATCAAATATTATTAGAATTGAATGAGTATAGTTTTAAGTACGTTCCTACTAATTTAACATATTCATTTAATAACCATTATTAAGCGAGTTATTTCACCAAAAGTACAATAAAAAGCATATATTAAGCAGCATTAAGGTATTTATATACTGAAAGCTTACATCTTGGCATGACAGTGTTTTCCCATACATTCCTCATTTGTTTACTGTTATATTTTACATGTAGTTACATGAATAAACTTAAAAACAATGGAAATCCCACATTGATATAGACATTTCCAAGACCGTGTTTTAGTATTAATTATGTTAATGGTTCATGGTATGTCGTTGGAATTGCTCTGGTTCGTATAGGCAATTATTCGCTTGTCTTAGGTAAGAGATAAGCGGGTGTAAGTACTGTTTTTTTTCGGATACCGCCTCCGGAGTTTCATTATTTCTATGGAGATTTTATATTTTGTATTGTTGTCAATGAATGATTTGGTAAATTATGCATGAGATAAAAGTGTGCTGGAGGACAAACGGACGGAATGACAGTCAAAATAAAACAAATGAGCTCCCCAGGTTCAATAGAGGAAAGTTATATATATAAGTGACAAGACAATCATTCGGGATTTAATTGGCAAAACATGTCGTTTATTGAGAGTTCAACATCAAACATAGATCGGGAAATACACTACATCAACATAACAATATTTAATTATTTACATACAACTTGTATATATAGAAATGTTGGACAAAAACAACATAATCAATATAATGATGTTTGTCTTAAAAAACACAGTTAAAGTACGCAAGATAATAGACAAATAAAACTCAGGGAGCCAGAACATATAAACATGTTAAAATAAATGCAACAGATGTACGGTTACAGTGTTAAGATACTATTTTAACGTTTAATATTGAAATCCTCTTAACAGTTACCTCACGATGTTGAAGCTATTTACACAATTCAGACAGGGATAAACAATCAGGAAATAATTTAGAAAGACCCTGATCAATATGAGGTACACAAGCGATTGCATGGGGCCTACGGATACTTTCCATAGAGATATTATATTTGCTTATTCAAAATGCTTATTTGGAGAAGAGGAACATATAAAGGCATGCTTTTAAAATTGCATTTCATACTGTATTTCGAATAAAGCACAATAGTTATATTGTTACCAAATACTTATATTTGTGATTGGTAATTAACACATAGAAGTTTACTAAGATTGTGTTATTTTCTATGTATCAATTTGATCAACATTTGTCACACATTTTACAAACATCACGCTATGTTTAGGTATTCAACAACAGAACACACATGTTTCATGCATTCAATAAAAGTAAAATAATAACAACCCAAAGTTTAAGGAAATCTGGTCTTAAAACATTTGCTGAACTTGAACAGTGGGATATTTACAAACAAGAGATGTGTTTGTTAGAAACACAGTATGCCCCCTATAGCGCCGCTTTGAATTTTTAATTTTTTTTTTGACCTTTGACATTGAAGGATGACCTTGATCTTGAACTTCCACCACTCAAAATGTGCAGCTTCATGAGAACGCACCTTTGAATTTATTATTTTTTTGACCTTTGACCTTGAAGGATGACCTTGACGGATGACCTTGACCTTCCACCACTCACAATGTGCAGCTTCATGAGAATGCCGCTTTAATTATTTTTTTACCTTTGACCTTGAAGGATGAACTTGACCTTGAACTTCCACCACTCACAATGTGCAGCTTCATGGGAACGCCGCTTTGAACTTTTTTCTTTGACCTTGAAGGATGAACTTGACCTTCACTTTTTACCACTCAAAATGTTCAGCTCCATGAGATACACATGGATGTGAAATATCAAGTTGCTATCTTCAATATTGAAAAAGTTATGGCCAATGTTAAAATTTTCTGACGGACGGACAGACGCCATATATTTGACATTTGACTTTAAAGGATGACCTTGACCTTCACCTCTCACCACTCAAAATGTGCAGCTCCGTGAGATGCACATGCATGCCAAATATCAAGTTGCTACCTTCAATATTGAAAAAGTTATGGCCAATGTTAAAGTTTTCGGACGGACGGACAGATGCTATATATTTGACATTTGACCTTGAAGGATGACCTTGACCTTCACCTTTCACCACTCAAAAAGTGCAGGTCCATGAGATGCACATGCATGCCAAATATCAAGTTGCTTTCTTCAATATTGAAAAGTTATGGCCAATGTTAAAGGTTTTTTTCGGACAAACGGACAGGCTGACATACTGACGGACAGTTCAACTGCTATATGCCACCCTACCGGGGGCATAAAAATGACCCTAACGAAGGCACTGCACTGACAGCAAGTGTGGGATGGTCAACGTGAAAGGTCAAAGGCACTGTTACAAAACAAAATGAAATGTGAAATTTTATTATCATCGTATATACGCACATATATTTATTTAAGTGTTTATTCCAAAAAATCCTTTTAGACTTTAATGTATTTACGTGTTATGTTGAGATGTAAACACAATTATTAATTTACAAAGCAGACATCTTTTTCTTTTTTAAGCAAATAATATTGCTCTCTATTATTACAAATAGAGACAATTGCAATTTTTTACAATTGTTAGCATATGACAACACTTTCCTTTAATGTGTAATTGATTATTTTTTCTGGTACTGTGCATTATTTTAACAGTTTAATATATATATGAGCATTCACACAGGAAATGTTTTTTTACAAAGGTTTTTACAAACTAAGGTAAACAGTTAGTTTATATTATACAAATGGCAACAATACAAGACTAATTTACATTTAAAATACAATTGTTCTACAGTTGCTTTATGTATAAATGGCAAAATATACCTACAGAATATATACAGTGATCAATAAATCTTGATTAAGTTACTCACTTATTAAAGAGGATACACTCTTGTCGTCTTCATGTGCATAAACAAACATAAAGCATAATAAACTATTGTGTCCAAAGACAAAGCTTAACCCTTTGCATGCTGGGTAATTTGTCTTCTGCTAAAGTGTCGTCTGCTGAATTTCTAAAATTAGCATTTTGTTCGATTTTTTTCAAAGAATACTATCAGAATAGCAAACAGTTTGGATCCTGATGAGACGCCACGTTCTGTGGCGTCTCATCTGGATCCAAACTGTTTTCAAAGGCCTTTAAAATTCGGTTCCAGCGCTATAAGGGTTAACAATTGTGAGCATACACATCTATGATCTAACAACACAAATTAGTAATAGTAAGTTTTGACAATTTTCATAAAACTCTGTATTTGTTTTTTTTGTTTTTTTAATTCTCAGTTTCATTAAAAGCTTTCCCAAACACCCAATAGTCATACTATATTAATTTTACAAACAATATCCATTGAAATCAACAAAGTGGTATTTACAGAATCAATAATTTTAGGAAGATTAAATAGTTTTCCCCAGAATGTATTATTATTCCAATGAAATAGTATGCTACTAAACAAGATTCATGATCGAATACCGACCCCATGGCAATGAGCAAATTGACTAGTATTGTTTTTCGGAAGGATTAAAAGACAGAAAAATGCTGAAGCTTAAAAGTTATAAACCTTTGTGAACAATTCATTAAATTAGCTTATCTATATTACGGGTAAAAACAGAAAACTGTGTGACTTCTGCAGTGAAAACATTGAAACTATAGAACATCTTTTTTGGGAGTGCAAACACATCCAGCCTATTTGGAATCAATTAATATCTTTTCTTGAACAACATCAACTAAACGTTAAACTATCTTTCTTAAATGTAAGTTTCGGAATTAACTCATTGAAATCAATAGACTGTAATAATATTGTGAATTTTATGGTTATATTGATGAAATATTTTATCTTAAACATGAAGTACAAAAAACAAGTTCCAAATTTTAACTGTTTTGTCCATAGTCTTAAACTAAAAATCCAGATTGAGAAAGAAATAGCCCTCAGTAATGACACATTACAAATCTTTGAACAAAAATGGAATCGGATTAAATTCTCATAATGTTTTGTCCACTTATATACATTTCACTCTAATGTTAGTTTATCTATCTAAAATAGTTATGTTTATTTTATTTTTTTCTCAATCTGACAAGATCATTGTGAATATACAACAAAACACACAAGTCCAGTATGCTTTCTTCCGACTTTATACAACTCATCATTTTTCATAACTATCCCTCTGTTGCTCTTTTCTTTTCTCTCTATAAATATATATATATATTAGCATATCTTGTATACAATGTCTGAACTTTATTGCTTTGTACAATCACTTTGTTGTATGATCATATACATGTTCACATTATATGTATGATATTGAATAAAAACAAAAAACAAAAAAAAAAGAAAACTGAAAATACTCATTCTTTTCAATCTTGTCAAAGTTACCAGCATCATTTAAACAGACTGGTGACCACAGCTTTATTCATATTTTGTGTTTATGTTGGTTTGTATTGTGCTGTATTGTGCTGTTTTGTACTGTTTGGGCAATCGGTCACTTGCCTTAAATAAAGGACCTACTAATTGTTTTTAATGAAAATTCAATACTGCTCCAGCAGCTGGAGTTTCACTTCTTTATATTGACAATCTTAGAATATCTTTGATAAAATTGTTTTTCCCATACATTTACCATTATAAGGATCAAAATAAGTAGTGAAAAATTCATTATACAGAAAAAGACATTGGATATAAATGCAATATGTGTGCTTTAAAAAAACTTAACATGCTATCATGTTTAACCAAAACTTTCAACATAAAGAGACTGACAGCGCATGAAACATTGGTCACATAAAAAATAAAACATAAACTATTGTTTTTCTTTAAAAACAACTTGGCTGTTACACATACAAAATGTGACTGTTGACATGACTTTCTGGCTTTCCACTTGAATTGTTGTAATCTGTCATTTTGCCATTTCGAACTGAACAAGGTCATTCATTTTCACCCATCATAAAATTCAACCAGTAAGTGCTTCTTAGGTTTGACTGGGGTCAAAATGGTTACAACTGCTGCAACAGGCTGTGTTTCTGATTGGATGGTTTGATTACATCTAATGGCATCTGAAAACAAGAAATACTTGTTACTGTAAATGTCAGTATTTCATTTTATTTTTGATACCGATGAAAAAAAAAACAGGAACAAGCACATGAATTTGGTATTTCAAGGTTTAACAACTAATCTGATTTGAATCCATAGAGGAAATGATGGTCCTGAGACTATTTATGAAATACAAAATACATATTTATATTGAAGTATGACCATTTTATTACCAAACAATTTGGATTAGGATTTGATGAAGATACATTTTGCCATTGGACTCAAATATCTTTTGAGTAGTAAAAAAGGGTTTGCCACCATGCACCCACATTTTACTTTTGTCTCAAAATTCCACTTATGTAAAAGAAAAAGAACCAAAATACAAAAGTAGGCAAGTTTACAGGTTGGCAAATATCTTTGTTTTAATCACACTAGAAGCAATACTTTTCCAGTTTAGACTTGACATACAAATTCAACAACTGGATGCACGTATGGACGGACACAGGTAAATCTACATGAATCTACACATCTGTGGACTTGGGGGCATGCTAAAAACATGCACACGACTTGAACACTCACCTGAGGTTCGCTCTGCATGATCTTTACAGACCGAGGGTCCTGCACCATGGATATACCAGAATCTTGAGATGAAGACTGCCACTGGTTCATGTGCTGTTATGATGTTCATAGACAGAGGGTTCCACACCAAAGAGATGCCAGTGACTCGAGATGATGACTGTTGCTGGTGCAAATGCTTCAAGAACAAGCTCAATGCTTTGATATCCGGGATTCTGCAATTAAGTATGTCATGTGTCAATTAAGACAACTATTTTCAAGAATTAACTAGCATTTCATAAAAATTATCAAGTATCAAAATGCGGGTTCAACCCTGGCAACACAATACTCATTCAAAAAGATATTAACTTTAAAAAAACTAGAGCTTTGACACAGAGGTGATGAACTCCCCCACCTGAATAGCGGATGAAAATAACTTGAAATAGGGAACACCATGCTGAATGTGTAAAACGCACCCATGACCCCGTGACCTAGTTTTTCGCACGGCATGGCCCATGTTCGAACATGACCTACAGATCATCTAAATAAAACTTCTGCCCAAGTTTTTTGAAGAGGGGATGATAAGTGCTTGAAATGGAGAGCAGAGACCAAACTGAAAGTGTAAAACGCATTAAGTGACCCCATGACCTAGTTTTTGGACCATCATGGTCCATGTTCGATCATGGCCTAGAGATTATCTATATAAAAAGCCTGACCAAGTGTGGTGAAAAGCGGATGATAAGTAATCGAAATAGAGAGCGGACACCAAACTGAATGTGTAAAACGCACTAAGTGACCCCGTGACCTTGTTTTTTGCCCTCATGGCCCATGTTCAAACTTGGCCTAGAGATCATCTAGATACAACTTTTGACCAAGTTTGGTGAAGATTGGATGACAACAACTTGTATTAGAGAGCGGACACTTAATACGGACAGACCGACAAACAGACCGACAAGTACACTCCTGTATACCCCCCTAAACTAAAAGGTACAAACAGCACTGATCCCTCTTTGTAATTCAATGTTAGTTTAAGAACCATATTTACAGTTCATATGGAACATGATTTTGTAAAGAGTGAAAGAGTCAGATATGTTGGTACCTGCTGAGAAATTGTTTGCTGTTGTTGTTGTTGTGGTTTTGAGTTTAATATAACTCTAGATGTTAAATTTTAAATGCAAATTTGAGGGTTTAGCTTTGAACTTGTGCACTGTCTTTACATTTCTTTATAAGATAAAGTAGTTTGTGGCTGAACCCTTAAACTTAGATTAGATAAACTGGTCAATTTATTGAAGAGCAGAAACCCAGTTTGTATGGGTTTTACCTATTGGGTATTTGTGAAAGCAAAAGGTTTAGGCTATTACAACTGGGTCTCCTGAATGCTTTGCACAGTGGCCCCTTTTGCAATGGCAAGGTGACTTACCTATTGATATGCAGAAGTTGATAATGTGAACATCGCTCACTGGGCTTGAACTTGTGAGTATAAAGCCTTTGTGAACAGATAGAGAAACCTTAGGGCATCCAAGGAATGTGTCCCTGTAAACAAAATAATTTAATTGCATTCTGAAATGGCATCAGTTATATAAGAAGTAAATCAATGTCGTTTGAGTGATAACAATATTTAAGAAATAAAGTATGTTTGAAGGATCTTGAAACAAATGGGCTTTAAACTAAACACTTGATACAAACATAGCCTTCTATATATTGTACACTTGATACAAACATTTTGTGTCCCTCTGGAACTAATATTTATTATTATAATAAGTTATGTGCAACACTAGAAAGGTGGGACGGACATAAGGATGAAAGTAAGGACGAGTAGAATTGCAGACAAGTACACATGTGTACGCCTCCCCCCCACTGAGCCCTTTCAAGGCAATACAAATGGCGGCTATTATAAATATTTAACACTTACATAAATGATTTGTTTAAGTTAGCAGCCAGGATAGAGTTTTATCAATATTTAACACAAACTGTTTGAATTAAAATTTGGAGTGAAACACTGCATGTTATAAATAGTTAATTACATGTACATTACCAACCTACATGTACCTTATTGACAAGGTAAACTTGGCCCCTGGCCAAGAAAGTATGGAGCCCCAGGTTCAGAGTGGCTCCACTCTGCGGGTAGGTATAGTTGAGCATTTGCCCCAAGGTCCTGGGCCAGGAAGTGTCACTGGGCGTCTGGGACCAGCTGACCATACAGCCTGTTGTTCAGCTAGGTACCGATCTATGATTGCATAGGTTCCTGTAGGAACAGGCTCTTAAAACAAAATCCAAGAATTTAAATAAACGTTGAAAATAAATGACGAAAAGACTTTTAAAATGAGCTGAAGGCTTTTACATAATTATTTTACTAAAATTAAATATAATTTAACAATTCTATTAAAGCAGATTTTTATGCAAGGATAAACTTTTGGTTCAGGGGCTTAATTTTGGTCGAAATTATACAAAACTTAATGCCCTTACCTTCTATGATTAAAATTGATATCAGATCAAGTGCTATTTGCATTTTATTTACTAAGTGTGATCAATGTAAAAGCACATAATTCCCATTTTATGCTAGGAACTTTTCAGGCACATAAAATACTGATGTAAAGTGAAGTATACGAGTCTCATTCTGGGAAAATAGGGCTTAATGTATGTGCAGTCTGCACAGGCTAATCTGAGATGACACTTTAATAAGACTATGACACTTTAATAGGACTTTATGTATGTGCAGTCTGCACAGGCTAATCTGGGATGACACTTTAAGCACATACATGAAGCCCCATATCCCAGAACACCGCTAAGATACTACTTATTTTTCTTGTTGCTGCTGCTGCGACTGGGCCATGGACAGAGATGGAGCGAGTCCTGACGCCGAAGTCGCCACCCCAAACCCGAGAATTGCCAACAACAACTGTTGTTGAATGGCGTCAATCGCAAACTGCTCTCCAGGCCTAAGGTTCACATTATTCGAGAACAACATAATGAGGTCAGTCACATTAACGGACGTGTCACGCAATGCCTGCTCTACCTGTTGGATCAGATCGTTTCAGTTTGAGCGACTTGTCCGGCCTAATTTGTCGACGCCCATCATCCAATTGTTGCTAAGCGACATCGATGCTGAGATGGAAGTCGAACTCACCAAGGCTCTGTTGGAAGTGTTGATGAAGCCAACATGGGAGGAGATATTGATAGGAGGCTTGGTAGTCTGACGCAAGATGTCTTCGTGCTGAATTTCTTAATAACGTAGAATCAATTTTTACGCGCACCAACTTGAAATTGGAATTTTTGGTTTTGTAGCAAGGTGTTATACATGTGTTGTGTATTTATTTTTTGTAAATCAAAAAAAGGGAAAACTTGAGCAATTTAGAATGTGAGATAGTACACCTTTAATTGTGTGACTATAGAACTTTAAATTTGAGACTACATAATTTTAAATGTGATACTCAGCAATTTAAAATGTGAGACAACACAACTTTAAATGTTACAATCTACGTACTAGTATTTAAGTGTGAGTCTGCACACCTTTAAATGTGACAGTTTATGACTTATACCTGAGACTTAACAACTTTAAATGTGTGACGATACAACTGTATGGCATTTAATAAGAAACAATAGATGTGAGTTCAAAATAGTAATTAAACTTAGTGAAATAAGCAAACTAGAGCTTTGTCACAGATGTGACGAATACCCCCACAAGCCCCATTGATACATATTATTTTGCATGTCGTCTTCACAAAAACAGCGGGCACCATGCTCAATTTTTAAAATGCACTAAGTGACCCCTTGACCTAGTTTTTCACCCAGAAAGGCCCATGTTCTAACTTGGCCTTAAGATCATCTCCATAAAACTTCAGACCAAGTTTGGTGAAGATCGGATGTAAACTACTTGAATTAGAGAGCGGACAACATGCTGAATGTTAAAAATGCACAAAGTGACCCGGTGACCTAGTTTTTAAGGCCCGGAATGGCCCATGTTCAAACTTGTCCTAGAGATCATTTAGAAAAAACTTGTGACCAAGTTTGGTGAGGATTGGATGAAAACTACTTGAATTAGAGAGCGGACAACATGCAGAATGTTAAAAACGCACCAAGTGACCCCGTGCCCTAGTTTTTAACCCGACAAGGCCCATGTTCGAACTTGGCCTAGACATCATGTAGATACAACTTCTGACCAAGTTTGGTGAAGATCGGATGAAAACTATTTGAATTAGAGAGCGGACACTTAATACGGACCGACAGACAGGCCGAAAGACCGACAGACAAGTTCACTCCTATATTCCCCCCTAAACTTCGCCTGTTATTCTGATAAAAAACTTTTATATGTGCTATAACTAGGGACTAGCTTTGTGCAGAGTTTATTTTAACCATTTTTGGATTGGGACAATTCGTAAAAAATCATAGTGTTTTGAATTTAATTGGGAAAATGGTTGTAGATTTTGCTAAACATAATTTAAAAAAATAGAATAAGTGCTATCAAGATAATTGCACAAAGGTTCAACTTATAGAGCTGCATAAGGAAACAAACTCAATTTGTAACCTATTAAAACATTGTTTGGGGTCAAATCTTGAATTGAGAACTTTAGCCAGTAATTATGGAAAAAATAAACTGTTTAAGATTAGGAATGGGACTCAATTTTGGCCCCAATTTCGACAAAATGAATAACACTGTATGATCTTACCTGAAGCTCAAGAAGCTGAGCTGATATGCTGGCCTCGGGATATTGCCAAAGGCTGAATTTGAGTTCTGATTAATTCAATGTTGCAACCTATCAAAACATTCTTTTTCTTCCAGGAAACCATGAATTGAGAACTTAAGCCAGTAATCATGGATATAGACTTTTTGAGATGAGAATTGGGCTGAATTTCGGCCCCTATTTCAACAAAATAATTAACACGTAAGGTCTCACCTGAAGCTCAAGAAGCTGATATGACATGCTGGCCTTGCTGATATTGATAAGAGCCGAGTTTGAGTTCTGCTTTCTTCAGGTTGAGAGTCGAAGGGCGTACTGGACCACACAACAAAACTGCTGTTATTTTTCAAATCCTTCTCTTGCATCAATTCAATGCGAGGCCTTTTAGGCTTGGAGTGCTAAGTCCTCATACCAAAACCAGACATGTTCACTTTAAGCACCTTGTTCACAATAGTGGGCGTAATTCGGGCTGTGGCACACCCCATGGATGTATGGATCTCTTAGTGTTTACAACAAGGTCTTTACTGCCTTTCTGTGTCATCATGGATGTATTGTGCTCTGGGTGTTTACAACCAAGTCTTTACTGTCTTTCTGTGTCAGCATGGATTTATCGTGCTCTGGGTGTTCACAGCATAGTCATGACTGCCTTTCTGTTTCCGCATGGATGTATTGTGCTCTGTGTTCACAGCCAAGTAATTACTGCCTTTCTGTGTCAGCATGGGTGTATCGTGTTCTGTGTTCACAACCAAGTCATTACTGCCTTTCTGAGTCAACATTGATGTATTGTGCTCTGGGTGTTTACAACCAAGTCATTACTGCCTTTCTGTGTCAGCATGGATGTATTGTGCTCTGGGTGTTCACAGCGTAGTCATTACTGCCTTTCTGTGTCAGCATGGATTTATCTTGCTCTGGGAGTTCACAGCATAATCATTACTGCCTTTCTGTGTCAGCATGGATATATCTTGCTCTGGGTGTTCACAGCAAAGTCATTACTTCCTTTCTGTGTCAGCATGGATGTAGCGTGCTCTGGGTGTTCACAGCATAGTCATTACTGCCTTTCTGTGTCAGCATGGATGTATTGTGCTCTGGGTGTTTACATCATAGTCATAACTTCCTTTCTGTGTCAGCATGGATGTAGCTTGCTCTGGGTGTTCACAGCATAGTCATTACTGCCTTTTTGTGTCAGCATGGATATATCTTGCTCTGGGTGTTCACAGCATAGTCATTACTTCCTTTCTGTGTCAGCATTGATATATCTTGCTCTGGGTGTTCACAGCATAGTCATTACTGCCTTTCTGTGTCAGCATGGATATATCTTGCTCTGGGTGTTCACAGCATAGTCATTACTTCCTTTCTGTGTCAGCATGGATATATCTTGCTCTGGGTGTTCACAGCATAGTCATTACTGCCTTTCTGTGTCAGCATGGATGTAGCATGCTCTGGGTATTCACAACCAAGTCATTACTGCATTTCTTGGTCAGCAAGGATGTAGCGTGCTCTGGGTTTTCACCACCAAGTCATAACTGCCTTTTTGTGTCAGCATGGATGTATCGTGCTCTGGGTATTCACAACCAAGTCATTACTGCCTTTCTTTGTCGGTAACATTGCCAAAAGTCCGTTCTATTATGATATTTTGGCCGCTGAGAGGACAATCTGGGGCAGTCCGTAACCCTATTGTCGTCCAAACTATCAACAGCAGAAGCATCCCACTAGGAAAGCTTACGCTTTTATTGTTCCTTGATTTTCTCCCGTCCAATTTCTGTTTGTCCCATAAAGATTGGAACAAGTTATTGAACTTTTTATTCTTCAGGATATTTGTTGTGATGTCCAACAGCAACAACTGACTGTTAGCGTTACCATAACTACAGCTATAACTTTTCGTGTTTGTAAAACTCGTCCCTCTCAGGCCCACGCGGAACTCTAGCTTAACAGAACTACCCAGGCTTATGTGTGGACAACTTGACGTGGGCATTGTGTTTGTTCAGACCAGAATCATGCTCAGAATTTTCTGCAGAACGGAGTTGTTCAACGATGCTGACTTTTTGAGTCAGGAGGTCAAGGGGGAGGAGTTAGAAGTCAGGGGAGGGGAAGGGTCGTTCTGGACTGGGGCTCCTGCAGGCGGGACTCGTGCGGTTGCTGGGCCAACTCGATATCAATGCTGGTGCTCTGCTGAAAACAACAACAACACAGTGGGTGATAGGAACTTGTAACAAATTATATTATTATCTATATCTATAACAAACTATGCCTCTTGACAGGTTGTGAAGGTTTTCAACAACATGAATTTCTAATCTGGCATTTTATTGGTTCCTTGTTTTTAATAGCATGAAAATAAATACAATTAAGTCATTTTGTACTAAAACAAGAAAAGTGTTGGCTAATGCTTTACTTATCTGTACATTTATATCTATTATCTTTACTCCATTTTCAGAGATGTATTTTCATAAGCCAATATGCGGATCACTAATGTCAGAAAGTGTCGTCCCAGATTAGCATGTGAAATTCACATAAGCTAATAAGGGAGGGTACTTTCTGACTAGACTGGATTTTCATAAAGAGGATTATTTGTTCAATGAAAAATACCTTTAAGAGGAAAGTGTTGTCCATGATTAGCCTGTGTGGACTGCACAGGCTAATCTGTGACAACAATTTAAGCACATGCATTAGGCCCCATTTTTCCACATCACAGCTTATTTATCTATTAGCCAATTTTTTTGCTGCATAACAAAAAGAAGGAAAACCATCTGGTTTAAAATTTTATATTTTTTAATTGTACTTATTCTATTTATCACATTACTTTTAAAATGCCATTAGATATGTTTTATTGTTAATATATATTTCAATAAATGAGAGGCAACAATATTAATATTTGGTTTAAACCTATTTATTTTAGCTCGATTGCATCGAAAGCCTAAGGCTTATATAAACGCTCTCGAGTCCGTTTCCTGGGCCTAGAACCAGTACTTGGTGTCTTTGGGGAAGATCTAAAGAACGCTCCCACGGTGGGGATCGAACCCGTGACCTCCCGGTCGCTAGGCGGACACCATATCCATTACACCACAGCGACCTATAATATTAATTAATATTAATATTTAAAAATAATATTAATGTCTCACCAACGTTGCAAAAAACACACACACACATTTTATTTTACCATGCCTTTACAGATCTTTGATGGTTAAAATATGTTTAAATTCACACTAGAAAACAGTTTTAAAGTCAATCAACATGTAAGTTGTAAGACATAAAATAATAAATATAACATTAAACAACTGAAGGGCAACAACTCACTGCTGGTGCAGATCTACAGTTCTCTCCCTTGTTAGTTTCAGCTAAAATGTCCTTCATGTTGCAATACAAGGACATGGAAAGGCTGTGTCACCCTCACATCGCTGGACTTTGATTTGGCTGAGCCTTTCACTACTCCGTTGTCTTCTGTGCTTAGCAGTTGCTGTAACATTGAGAAAACCAATATGAAGTCTTTTGAAATAGTAAATTATTAATACACCAGCAATTTTTTTGCCAAATTGAAAAAAGTATCTGTACCACACCAATGAGGAAAATTAGCGTAATAATATCAAACATCGGGAAAATTCTATCTTTTAATTTGGGAATTATAGGTCTTTTTAAATGCATGGAACTTAATAGCAAAAATCCAATCAAAATATATTCTTTGACATGCGTTTTTGTTGAAATGTTCAGTTTCAGTGCTCATTTTATTAGTCCACTTGCATATAAGGAAGTGCCTATTATGTGTACTTTATAAAGATGGAAAGAAAAGGCTTTTTTTCACATACACCTTGAAGTAAAAATTATGTTACAGGCCATTTGCCCTTAATAACTATCATATTACAATACTAGTTTGCCTGTACTTTGTTGACGCCTATAAATCTATATTTTCAAAGTTACCAATAACAAAACAATATTTTGTCCAAGTTATTTTAAACATTAACTGTGTTTGATATGATATTTTGTGAACAAAATACAGCTCAAAATTTTCAATTTTGTGAAAAAATGAGTAGCCAACTCTTAAAATGGCAAACTATGTTAAATTGGGAAATTGTGAGCTACTATTAGAATTGCTCAATATGTATGTTAAATTTGCATTTATATGTACACCGATGTCTCAATTACCAGTTTTTAATCATAGTGGTTTTATACCATATTTGTTCTAATCAGAATTTACAAATACCAACAGACTGGAAGCAGACTGAACTTGAGCCATATTCCGGACAACTGGGCTTAATGGATATGTATAGGACCACATTTGCCTGTGCAGTCCACACAGGCTAACTTGAGACTACACTTTCCACCAAGACATGATTTTTGTTTAGAAATAATTTCTTTAAAGCGAAAATTTCCTCAAAAATGGAAAGCATTATCCCTGATAATTCTGAGTGCGCACTGCACAGGCTAATCTGTGGATGGTACATAACATGCATTAAGCACCCTTTTCCCATAACAAGGCTCACCTGGTATCATCTTGTACAACAGACAGTAGGCGGATTTACTTTGAGCCTCATTCCGAGAAAACAGGGCTTTATAAATTGTGCACTAAGTGTCTGCCCAGATAAGCCTTTACAGCCACACAGGCTTATCAGGGACAACACTTTCCGCTAGACAAATTTCTTTTACTTTACCTTCAATTGGGAATTTTAGAAAGTTGTTTGGGAAAAATACATAGTTCCAGCATTTGATATGGGGCTTATTTTGGCCCCTATAATTGACAAAAAAAAAACGATAACACAGTATACACATAAAGAATGTAACAGCTCCTTGCAAACAGGCTCTATAGAACCAAGGCATTCAAAGCTTAACTAAATATCTCACAACTTCATACAAACTCAACACTGTAAACATGATACATAAAAGAAAAGACACAATTTTAACTTCTATGAAATCATATCATATTCTTGTCCACTTCATATTTAGCATTTTTAATACAGAGGTAACACTGTAAAACCATTATAATGCGTTTGGGGCTATTTTTTGTTGATTTTAAGGTTTTACCGATCCACAAATTTATCACAAACACACGGGAAATGAACTGACACAAATTCCTCATTTATTTTTCCAAACTGAGTAATCCACATATTAACTAATAATATGTCCATGAAATACTTTTGTAATCACCAAAATTTGATGAGGAGGAATATCAATGATCTAAGAAATAATCCACGGGTAACCGTTGGTTATTGCAGTAATAATGAACGGTATGGAGTTCCGATGCGTAGGAATTAAACCACGAGGGCGTAGCCCGAGTGGTTTGATAACATGCATCGGAACGACATTACCCGTGGATTATTTCGATTCTAACACGTTTTCATTAATAAGTTATCCGCGATTTAAAGGTTATAGATGAGAATTATATTAACCGAACGTCCTCCACTTTTCCGCGAAACATGACGTCACCACAACAATTACAATCAAATGACGTCGTCTTCATTCATAAAATGTGCGCGGACAATCAAAGTGACGTCACTTTAAACAACCGTTGGCATATCGGGGTCATAACCAACAGTAGTTTTTCTTCTTTGTATATAGAAAACAAGTCACGTGACGTGGGAGAATTTGCAATATACAAACAATTTAAAAGGGTATTTTACCAAATGTAATATACAAACAATTTAAGAGGATATTTTACCATATGTACAATATACAAACAATTTAAGAGGCTAATTAACCTTATGTAAATTCATTATGTTCTTTACCACCTCATCTTTTTGCATCCTTAATAAACAGGAAATACACAAGACGGCGCATTCCTGGTGTATTTATGGATCTGTAAAACGGACCCATACCCGAAGCATTTTATTTGTTTTTAAATAAGTGCCTAACCAGGCTTTTTCCGCCCTATGCCACGGGTCCGAAATTCGGCCCCATTCCCAATGCAAATCTGGTCGTTTTTTTCCCAATTGATTTTTTTTTTCCCAATTCCAAAAAAAAAAAAAAAAAGAAAATTTTTATTTTTTATTTTTTTACCTTAAAATATATAAGTTTACCTGATCCGGTGTAGAAAATAGGAAGTGTTGCATAATTAAATTATCTGTTTCATTGAATTTATTTTAAAAACTGTAAAATATGTTAATGATTATTTAAGACTTTCCTAATTTTCCTCAAAATCCGGCGCTTCGCACGATTTTTTTCACCTCAAAAAAGGCCAGGCCTTTTCCCCAAATTCAGATTAAAAAACCTGCACTTTTCTCACATTTTCATAATACTTTGTAAAATTTTAATAATAAGTTATCAAAATAGTCGTTATTTACCAGTTAACAGTTCTTTGAAATATAAGAAACATTATTTACATGCGATAATTTTTCCCAATTGAGCCAATTTTGCAAATATTTTTTTCCCAAAATGGGGGTTTTCACGACGCCAAATTCCTAAAATTCCAGTGTGGCGTATTCCCAAAATGGAGCGGAAAAAGCCTGCTTACATGTATTAAAATTACAGTGCTTTCAACAAGAATTTATTCAGGCCCCCCCGGGCCATGGGGGGGGGAGGGCTGCACCCTACATATGTGGATTTTTTTTTTTACAGAGTGAAATGACGTTATGACAGTGCGTTATGACTCTTCAAGAAACAAGGGCTGTTTGTAAAACATGCATGTCCCCCATATGGGCTGTCCGTTGTAGTGGCAGCCATTGTTTGAATACGTTTTTTGTCACTGTGACCTTGACCTTTGACCTAGTGACCTCAAAATCAAAAGGGGTAATCTGCGAGTCATGATCAATCTACCCATGAAGTTTCATGATCCTAGGCATATGAGTTCTTGAGTTATCATCCAAAAACCATTCTACTTTTTCGGGTCACCGTGACCTTGACCTCGTGACCTCAAAATCAATAGGTATCATCTGCAAGTCATGATCTATCTAATGATGAAGTTTCATGATCCTAGGCGTATGCGTTCTTGAGTTATCATCGGGAAACCATTTTACTATACCGGTTACCGTGACCTTTGACCTAGTGACCTCAAAATCAATAGGGGTCATCTGCAAGTCATGATCAATCTACCTATGAAGTTTCATGATCCTAGGCGTATGCGTTCTTGAGTTATCATCCGGAAACCATTTTACTATTTAAGGTAACCATGACCTTGACCTTTGACCTCAAAATCAATAGGGGTCATTTGCGAGTCATGATCAATGTACCTTTGAAGTTTCATGATCCTAGGCCCAAGCGTTCTTGAGTTATCATCCGGAAATCACCTGGTAGATGGACCGACCGACAGACAGACCGACCGACCTGAGCAAAGCAATATACCCCCTCTTCTTCGAAGGGGGGCATAAAAACAGAAATATAGTCATTAACAACAAGATTTAACAAAAATTGTTTTAACCCTTTTCTGCATAGATACGCATAATCCCGTCTCGATTGATTCCTTAATACATCCATATGAAACCATACTTTTCATCTATTACTGCCAACTTACTACTTTTATCGTTGCTACTCATTGCCCGATACTCTCGTATATTCCATTATTAAAAGGACATTCTGATAAATATTTACGATAAAAGTGCTCAAAATTTCCAATAAACACAAACATTCACCATTTGTTGTCAAATTTTGGCATATATGTAACTGTGTAAAGATGTGATAAAAAACGTCCAATCGGGGCGTTTTTTTCCACTAAACACGCGTAAATTGTCTGACGTGATGTTCCTGTTTTTATGCATTGTAATTATTATATCTCAATCAAATTTCACTTAGATTTATAACAGTATATAACTATCGTAAAATGATTTTATTCGTATAATTTGATATATTAAAAAGAATGATATTAAATTAGTTTTTTCCCAAATCAATTGACTTTTCACAGGAAAATATTCCGAAACCACAATGGCATTTTTCCCCAAAATGACAAAGAAAAGGTCTGACAACGGGTCTATGTTACCTTCTGCGTAGTCATGTCATCCTTGTCCACCACATCCTCAGCATCCTTGTTCTGACTCAGCAGCGACTGTAGCAGCAGAATAGCTTGATGTATTTCTTGTATGTATATTTAGGAATCAAACAAATTTATAAAAAATGTAATTAACACACACACGTTTATATAAATGTAATGAAAATCAATAACAAATTTTCAACAGCATAAAACATGGCAAATTAATAAATCTCACATCAAGTGTTACATTTCTGTAAACAATGCGTACAATATCAATATATGCTCCTCCAAAGATTGCTTAAACAATTTCATATTTTATAAAAAAAGTATTCATCCATATACATTTCTTACATGGCATGGTGTTTATAGAAATGAAAGTCTAAAAATAGCCTCAGTTGCTATGTACATGTGCATCTATGTAGAAATATTAAATTTTCAGTTGAAATGCTTTGTTTTTCCATTCAAGAACTTTAGTTTACAAGAACTAAATGTTAGGACCATAATGACACAAATGTTATGACAACATAACATAATATGCATTAGATCTAATGTTCTAACAAAAACCCTCACATTGTATAATCAGATAACAATATGTGTACATAAATTATTTGTATCTTTAACTACACACTTAATGTTGTATTGTAACATCACACACTACTATGTTCGTATGCTAAACAACACATTGTCATTGAAATACTAATCACTAATTACAACAACTAATACATACATGTACACACTATTCCACTCTGAACACCAGGATGTTGCCGTCCAAGTACTGTCCCACAATGATGGATGATGTGGTGCTGCTGTAGCAGACTGACGATGGGTACCACACTCCATCCTCCTGAGTAGCAAGAGTAGCCAGCTTACTCTCTCCCTCCCAGCCCACCTGTAGTACAGTTTGGGACCGGTATCCACAGACCAGCACCTGGCCTGCAGGGGTCACATGTAGACCATCTGGCCACCCTAGTGCTGGATCTGAGTATGTAGCCAGGAGTGTGCCATCCCTGGCCAGGGTGAGAAGCGTGTGCTGCTTTAAGCTGGAGATGTACAGCCTGTCTCCTGTGGGACTCACAGCACACTTGTATACTGCAAAACAGAGTAACATCAAGATATTGAATTACTGTCAATGTTAAATAATCTTATTAAACATACTGCAGTGATATTGTATTACGCATATGTTGCTATAAAGAGGCCTTTACACATCTAAAATACATGCATACATTTCAATAATTCAATAGTTAAGCGTGACAATAAACTTCAGTAGCAGAGCTATTTAGTTAACGTTTGACATGTTGAAATGCGACTGTTGAGTAAGATATGAATTGAAGTAAAACAATTACACAGATGAAAACAATTCCACATACTGAAACAATTGAACAGTTCTATCAACAGGTAAACATATTGTTCATGTACAATCATTTAACAAACACAAAATTAAGACAGGGTCAGAAAGTGTCTCTCTCCCAGGAACACAGTTTCTATTTATAGACATGCCATGTAGTGACAGTCAAAATACTTCATTACTCATGTTTATAAATCAATATTTCTGAATCTTGTTTTGGCTACAATGCACTGTAGCATTCAAAGGGCACATATGAATTAAAGAACAATTTTTTTATAATACATCAGCGGGTTTTTTGCTATTACATCTGAATTTTATTTTATTATCATCTCACAAAGTATGTAACTATAATTTATATTATTTTTTCAAAATAACAAGATAAAGGCCTAATGGGTCAATATTTGTTGATTAAAAAAATAAATCCCAAATCGGTTCATTTAGTCAATAAAAATTCCCAAATTTGTCATTGTATGAATTTAAAATAACACAATTTGACTAGACTCCTTTGTCCACAATGGCTAGACAAATCCCTGTACATAATACACATGTTATCAGGATGGATTCACCATGATTCTCACCTGATCTATCTCCATAGAGACTGCAGATCAGTTTGCCATTCAGTGAGTATTTGTACAATTCTTTACCAGAGGTGACAAAAAGGTCTCCTTGGTGATGGGTAATACATGTACATTCATGTTGTAACTGAAACTTCCTGCCAGAAACAAGCTTTCCCTGGTTGACAGTGATAAACTGGACCTCATGTATCTTGCTATCATGGTCATTCACAGCCACTGCAACCTCACTGGATGTGATCAAACATATGTCCCATGGCCCAGCAGTCACATCCCAGTGATTCACCACCTGGTACTGCTGGTTCAGCAGCTTGATCCTCTTATTCTTCGAGTCTGCGACCAGCACCTGCCCATCAGTCAGAACACATATGCCTGCAATACTACATTCATATGAATCACTTGGTATTCTCACATTGTGCACAGACTTCCGCTGGACGTTAAACGCCTTGCCTGACTTTCCTAGCAGAGTCAATGCTTGCTGTATTATATGCTTACATTTTATGCTGGCTAGAAGACAGAGCTCCTTATTATCTCCAATTTTCTGAACAAGTTCATGGAATTGTGACAAGTCATTGTGAAGAGTGGTGCATTTATGAATAGAACTTGTAACTGACTCTTTAATACTTAAAACTTCATCTTTCATCTCGTTAAGTTCCTTCGTAGTAATATTATCAAATTCATTCACGATAGAGAGAACACTCCTACACATCTCTTCTTTTAAATATTGCTCATTTCCGCCTGATGTACCCACAGAATTATTATCACATTCATCTATATAAGTATTTAAATTGCCAAGCATTTGCTCTATCATAACTGCACTATGTTCCTTGTATGTTCTCTGCAATGACTGAATGCTGGCCTTCTGACTGATTTGCAGGGTTTTAATTTCCCCCAGGACAGTTTCCAGCTCCACTGACAGCCCCTCTAGGCCTGTGGGCTGCGAGTTGGTCAGCTCCGAAATCTGGGTCACTTTACTGCACTGGCTGAAATAAACAATTAATACATGTACATACTAAGGAATAGTAAGTGATATTATGTAATGCTTCAAACAAGCATAAAGTGTCAAATAAAAACATACATGGACAATAAATTAACGCTTCTTGGGCTTAACCCTTAAAGCGCTGGAGCTGAATTTTAAAGGCCTTTGCAAACAGTTTGGATCCAGATGAGACGCCACAGAACGTGGCGTCTCATCAGGATCCAAACTGTTTGCTATTCTGATAGTATTCTTTGAAAAAAATGAAGAAAATGCTTATTTTACAAATTCAGCAGACGACATTTTAGCAGACGACAAATTTCCCAGCATTCAAAGGGTTAATATGGAGGTATATAGATTTGCACTTTTCCATCCATCTGCGTGACTTTTCTGGCTTATATAACTCAACATGTATTCCTGCAACTTTAAAGTACAGTAACCAGGCATGTGAGCTAATGCACACCTCTATATGTTGTTTCTGTTGTTTTCATCATAATTGTAGTAATGTCTCATATTTATACATAAATGACATTTTAAAATATGTGTAGAGTGTAAAATAATCAGTATTGCTTGCTACAAGAGGACTAACACTTTACATAAATATTTATCATTGTGTAATTTTACCCACATGCATAGTTTGATATATCTGTACAGCTGATAGAGGGATGAACTAATCTTAAAGCATTACCCACCGTGTGAAATTATGCACCTTGATATTTTTTTTTATTTTACATAAGAAGAGTTATGTGACAATCCCTTTAACCAAACAATATTTGTTCAATGTGAGAAGCGTTACTCAAATAGAGGGATACTTCTACAGTAACATAGTAATTGTCAGGTTAACTTGTGCAACTCCATGTTTGTTCATAATTTAAAGAGATTTGTGCAGTTGTGGGACAAATTGGATTGTAGAGGTATCCATGTACTAAGAATACATTTCTAGTAGTTAATATTGTTTTCAGTTTTAGTATCATTGTACACCTTGACCACACTATCCATAATAACACATGCAAGAAAAGATCATTAATGCTCTTCCATCCCACAAAAAAACTAGCATGACGTATATTTAATGTCTATTCCCAAACTCAGTATGTCCAGTCTAGCCTGTGATGAGCGACTTATCACATGCAACCTGGTCTACTATCTCCCAATATTTGTTGTTGTTATTTAACCTCTTGTGATTATTTTGCTTTTGTTGTTGTCATGTGATCTATTTGTGGAAAAGTAAAGACGCCATTGTTAAATGTTTGAATGGTCAGGTTAGCGTGTGCAAACAATATGTTTGTTCAAAATGTTCCTAATTATTCTTGAGTTATCATCAGGAAAACATTTTACTGTTTAGAGTCACTGTGACCTTGACCTTTGACCTAGTTACCTGAAAATCAATAGGGGTCATCTGCCAGTGATGATCAATGTACCTATGAAGTTTCATGATCCTAGGCGTAAGCATTCTTGAGTTATCATCCGAAAACCATTTTTCTAAGTTGAGTCACCGTGACATTTTAATTGTCAGGTAAACTCGTGCAACTCCATGTTTCTTCATAATTTTTTGACATTAATGCAGTTGTCTTAAATGGGTTAATATTCAATGATTAAATGCATTTAATAATGGCAGTACTGTAATATAACTTTTATCATAATTGAAAATCTGCTTATAATATTATTATGGGTATAACAGGAACTAAAACTGACTACTAAATCTTTATAATTTCATGTTATAATCTTCTGTGACCTTTGACCTATTGACCTTAAAACGGATTGACCTCTTAATTTTTCTCAATGTAAACATAAAACATGTTGCCTGGCTGTAGGTCAAAGCATTCCTTAGATATATTGTAGAACACAATTGGTCTACGGACCAACGGACTAAAGAACAGATGCAAAGCAAAATGACCCTGCTTCTTACAAAAGGGTCCTCTATTTCTAAATATAGTCCGAGTATTATCATTCTAGCCTGTGATAAGCGTCTTATCAAATGCAATCCAGCGATTTTTCTTCTTCTTTATAAAGTACCTATAAAAGGTAAACTTTCCCAATTGAAGAAAAACTACGAAATTCCAAATTGCTGTCTGAAAATTTCCAAAAAGAAAGGCAAATTCATTCTTTTTTTTTTCAAGAAGTGCATTTTCTGCAAGTTAACAAACAAGTACAAGAGGGCCATGATGGCCCTGTATTGCTCTACTGCTGAAAAAGGCTGAAAATATTCTTGGCGTGTGCAAATACTTAAATATAGGCCCTATTTAAGCAAATGTACACTTTTGTGACCCCCTGGGCTAGGTCAAATTTAACTCCAGGGGCATAATTTGAGCAAACTTTGTAGAGGACAACTGTATCTCACTACATACGAAATGTGGTAGCCCTAGATCCTAGAGTTAAGGACAAGAATATTTTGAAAGTTTTCACAAAATAAGCAAGATATAAGCGTACACTACGCGCCCCGCGATTTTTGCCTATATCACCGACCACCGCTTTAGGGCCGACATGGCAAATCGCAGTGACGCCGCAAATTGCGGTGAATCCACTCTGTGGTTGATTCAAGGTGATTTCACGGCGACCATCTGGCGATAAAGATCAGCTGTAGAATCATTGCGAAAACACCGCAAATCGCCTTGATTCGCGGTGACAACTAGATTTAAATTTCAACTTATTAACTAATGTCATCACTATTGACGATCACATTAGATCGCGAAAATGTATTCCAATATGAAAGTAAACACCGTACTTGCTGAATGTCAAATCCTGATTTACAAACACTATCTTTATTTGTTGAAATAACAATTGTACAGTACGGCTCACGCAAAACCAACAAAGTTCGCGGCTACAGATTCTTTTGTTCTCGAAGTTTCTCCGCAGCCACAACGAGTATTCACTTCGAAAGAAACAGGTACAGATAATAACCTGATATTTTTACTTCTACGCGATTGTTTTAACATTTCGTCAGCTTCTCTGCATACTTCATACAATTACCATCGGATGTCATCTGTCAATGATTGTGTAGGTCAGTAACCATACCGAGGAAATTTTTATAGTTTAAAATCGGAAACAAGACTTGCTTTAAACGTCGAAATAAACGATATCTATTTGCTTGAGAATTGCTCAAATACACAGATGACACATATATATAAATAATGTTGACCATTTGAATAAAATCATTTAATGAAACATTACTAATCGTTTGTCTTTACAATTTCTTGAGCAATGTTGAACAGCCTATACTTTTGAAAATGGAAGCTGTGATCATTCGGAATTATCGTTATTTTAAATGTTTCAAACATAGTTTGTTACACTTAAAATTAGGCGGTGAATTGTTTGATTTGGTGGCATTCTGTTTCATTTCCGACCCCATGCAATTTTTCAGATCATAATCTCTTTGCTTTATTACTCGAACTTGTTAGTTTCTGACCACGTGTGCTACTAAATGTAACCATAGGACTGTGTATTATGGTCCATGCAAGTTGCTTGGACCCGTGTTGAATGATCCTTAAATGTTAGATAAGCATGTGCACTGTTGATTAAGTTGGCAGGGCTCAACATTAATGGTTGTCCTATTGCCCCTGGCAAGTAAAAGTTGGGTCCGGGCAAGTTATTTTATAATCTAGTTGTCCGCCTGGGCAAGTGCATAAAAGAACAAAGAGCATTTAATTTAGACTTTAATTACACTTTAATTGCTCTAATCATTTTGTTAAATGTTCAAAAATAAAAAAGGTTTTGTGGTGTATCATTTTGATCTTTATTAAAAAATATGAGGTTTAAAGTTAATGTGATATTTCCTGTTTGGGCAAGTGGCTTTACGTTCAGGGCAAGTAGATTTTTTAAGTTCTTGCCCAGCAGGGCAAGTTGGTTTTTAGGTTAATGTTGAGCCCTGGTTGGTTTGTACAAAAGTTCTACTGAAAACCGCCGACTGCATCTTTGTTTTATTATCCAATCAAGCCCCAAACATCCAATATCCGGTGTATTACCAGAAACAAACTTAAGATAAGCATGCGTTGTCTGTCAAAACAATGATTGTATAGCTGTTACCCATATATGCTCTCAGAGAAAGACTTTTCTTTTTTAAAATTTAAATTGCTTAAAACATTTAAAATAACGATATTTATTTTCTAATTTGCTAATATATATATATATATATATATATATATAAAAGTTTGACAAATTCAATAAACAGATATTGGTTTATTTTCACAAAATAAACTCACTTTCTTGATTCCCAGAAAATGATGTGTACATGTTGCATTTAATCCAAATATAAATTAAGTTGTTTATTGGTCGTTGAAGAAGATCATGAACTGAACATGACACTTAAGTGTGTAGTCAGTATACAATACAATAATTGTTTCAATAATGAAGGAACTGAAACAGCGCAATGGTTACAATACAGCGTGTATGACATTCTTTAGGACTCTTATCATCAATATTAACCAGAATTCGCTTTTAAAATGGAAATAGGGCATATGGGGGATTATCGAGCAATGGATAAAGACGAAAGAAGTTGCATGAATGTGATTGAGACTGTTGAAACGTATGTATCGGGGAATCGAGAGACTCGGAGAAAATACGACGATTACATTACAATCAGTTATGAGTTCTCCATGGCTTCAAACTGTTAATTGCATAACCAATAACGCAATTATCACTCCTCCAGTTGCAGCATCATACAGCTAGGTATGAACACTGTTTTGTTTTATACGCAGCATTTAAAAAGTAAAAAATAACCTGTCGGGGACATGGGCGTGAGATACATGTTGAAATTTTTAAAAGGCTACTCTCTTATACAGTACACTCCACGCGTTTTCCCCAAAAAACGCGCTCCCTCCGCGGGTTTTTTCTGCTAGCGAGTGTTCACGCGGCGTTGGAAGAGCGAGGTGAACTCGATAAAACGCTCGGCGTTACGCCGCGTTCGCTAATTCCCGCGGCGTGTATTACTTTAGGCTAGTCGGTAAATGCAGACACTTTCCGTTCTTATCAGTGATCGCCGCGCAACGCCGCGTTAGCAGTGTGCTACTGGGCATGCCAAAAAATAAAAACATTGTTATAATAAATTGTTTAAATACTGTAGTACATGTATAAAAAGATAATTGTATAGAAAATTAATACGTATAAAAATTATGTTTTTTAATTCACAGGTACGTCTACAATATGAATTAGTCTAATATAATACATTTGACAAATTAATATTTAAATCATAACACATACGACACAAGAATAAATGTTCCGTAAAATTTCCAAATGAGAATAATAATTAGTAATCCGAAACACACTACGATTTTTAATTGTTAACACGACGTTTACAAATGCTTCCAATATACAGTCATGTATATTTCCCGACAAAAGCGCGCGAAAATTATGCTGCAATGTACAAGGTAAAGGTACAATGTATACTCCTGCAAAGCGTGCGTGTATTGATTTTTTTTTATACAAACTTTGTAGCGCAGAGAACATTGTTGATTTCGGTTAAAAGTTTCTTTGGTATTTATTAACGAAATTATATCGCGAATAAGTTGATATTTCCTCTAAAATAATTTCAAATCGAACACGCCGAATCTTTATCGTTACGGTATTTTAGTAGAGTAATTATTTTAACACTAATTGTACTGTAAACTGATTACAGAAGACATCTGGGCGGAACTGGATTTTAAGTGTTTGACGTTATGAAAACACGCAAAGCTTGTCTACTGACCTATTGTGTAGACTGCTGTATTCGGTGTTTTGACAAAAGGGATTAACATGTGTGAATGTCACTCTGCCGATTTGGTCCATAATTACTGGTAAACATTGTTTAGAATGTCGACGCAACAAGAATACAACTGTGAATATTAAATGCAATTATCAACTCAATAGTTACCACCTTTTAGCAATCAATGGAATAACCTACAAACAAAGAGAAAATCAATGCATTAGCGAGCAGAGAATATACTTTGTTCCGACAATTAAAACCATTCCTTATGCATTCGTTGAACGTGTTTACTTGAGTAAGTTATGCCTTTAGACAGGAAGCGGCTTTTCTTTGATTACGTCAAACTGTCAATTCACACAGATTTGCGAGATTTTTAGGGTCCTTGGTCATTTGTATACATGTTCATTATAGAAAATCACCTGCTAACATGAAAACTTTGGATTAAATTATCAAAATAAAAACAATGTTGCAAACTGTGTTTATATTAATTGGTAAGTATTAGTTAAAAGACGACGTTTGTGTGTCGTAAATCAACGAGTTTTCTATACAACCACAACTACTTCTACAACCACGTCGGGATCGATCTATCTTGGTTGTTTTTTTTAATTGTAAATATTATACTACATGTACATGTATGTACTTGTAATAAATGTAATTTTATTTGAAAATCAGGCAGTCAAACAAAATTAAATTGATCGTTATCTCGTAAAACGCGGAGTTTCCCCCGCGTTGCCAACGCCGAGGGCCGCCGCGTCGGTTTATCAGTTTTGCCGATCGTTAACCGCCGCGTCCAAAATCATGCAAACGCCGCGTATAGCGGGATTTTCTTAATCTCCCTCCAGGTCGAAACCCGCGGAGTATGGAGGGAAATTGGGGAAAACGCGTGGAGTGTACTGTATCTGCCAACAATGCTAATAATCCCATATTGCTATAATCTTTGTGAAGATTAGACATGTACATGTAACGTAGGAAAATCGTTCTTCACTGCGTTGACCGCGAACGGGGTGAATCGCGGTGAATCACCGTGGAAATATTTATGCATACACGGTGATCATGCTCGACCTAGCGTGATGAAACGCGCGAGATCGCGATAATTTTTAACCCAAAATAAATAATGACCACCGAGTGTTGGTGATTTAGGCAAAAATCGCGGGACGCGTAGTGTAATATGTTTGTAAAAGCATTCAAACATAATACACAATAACACTTGTCATCAGCAAAATTTCAATCGCAACTTATATACCAATTATGGCCATACAACTTTTACAGTTAGCACTTTGAAGGCTTTTTTTACCTGACCCGAAAAAATATTATCCTTAAACAATTGACATGTGTTGAAAACCATATAGCATATCCCTTTATGCTATGTACTTTGTGAAACAATTGTTTTAATGTATGAAACCAATTTGTGTATAGTACTACTATTAGTATTATCTGTCTACTCCAAATTAACATTGACCAACTCTAAAAAAAAACTATTTTGGTCATAAATAATATTTATTTCATACAATATTTGTCTGTAGAAGTGTAGTGTTGAGCACCCCCTTACAGTTTACAGTTTTTAAATTATACTATGTTAATATGACAGAAGTGGTTTCATTTTTTTTAGATGCTTGATCTACATTACAGCCAACGCGGAACAAACATAATACGCGGCTACATGTACGCCACGGCCCAAAATTTAGTTTGCGGCGGGCGTGTCGAGTGTTCACAGGCGTATTGCTGAGGCACTTGGCATCGATCTGCGCAATGACGCAGTCTGTTTTAACCTTGCCTACTTTCACGGAGTAAATCCGCCGCATACATACGCGGCAGATTGAGAGAAAAGATATACACCTACATGTACATTTGTGTAGCTTAGAAACCTAGATTTATGCTACTTTCATATTAATCATTTTCACGTTTTAATAAGCGATATGGCACTAAGTGCGCTTTAACAAATTATCGTTGAATAAATTACGCACAATGTTAATGTTTCGTTTGATTCTGAAATGAGCTTTCTTAAATTTGTAATCCGCAACACACTTCTGAATTTTAATGCTAATGCTACATTAACAAATTCTAGCGTCAAATAAACAGTGCGTCATCTGGGGTCATCTGCGAGTCATGATCAATCTACCCATGAAGTTCATGCATTCTTGAGTTATCATCCGGAAACCATTTTACTATTTCGGGTCACCGTGACCTTGACCTTTGACCTAGTGACCTCAAAATCAATAGGGGTCATCTGCAAGTCATGATCAATCTACCCATGAAGTTTCATGATCCTAGGCGTATGCGTTCTTGAGTTATCATCCGGAAACCAATTTACTATTTCGGGTCACCGTGACCTTGACCTTTGACCTAGTGAACTTAAAATCAATAGGGGTCATCTGCGAGTCATGATCAATCTACCTATGAAGTTTCATGATCCTAGGCGTATGCGTTCTTGAGTTATCATCCGGAAACCACCTGGTGGACGGACCGACCGACCGACATGAGCAAAGCAATATACCCCCTCTTCTTCGAAGGGGGGCATAATTATTAATAACTAAAGAAATATAAATGTGTGAGATACCTGTGAATTGTTCCAACACATGCAGAGCAGCACAGCTGACCGTGGTCATGGCAAAACTGTGTCAGTGATTCATCCGCATGCACCTCACACTTCCTGAGAAAATCTTCCACCGCCTTAGAAACTGGCCATTTCTTAATATCCTCCCTTCCACATGTCATATGTTTTGTAAACAACTGACTATGCAGGATAACACATTTTTTACAATAAAACCTTAAACATTGTTCACAATAAATGTCTGCAGATTCCGTAAGATTCTGCTCTAAACAACATGTGCAAGAAAAGTCTTCAACCATACGCAAACGTTTTGGAACCGAAGACAATGAACCTGTTGCCATTTTGTTACTGTTTATAATGCTGAAACCTATTTGTTCATATCGTTCAAGTATATTTCTTGTGAAATATGAAAACAATAAAGCTAGTTCCAAAAGTTTATCAACCTTAGAAGTTAAAATTAACACTGAAACACGGATAAATTCAAACACAAGATGTACAATAAAACTTTTCAACCAAAGGCCAACGTTTCACAACATTAGACAATGAACCTGTCGCCAATTTTGATACTCTAGTGTATGAAGTTTTACATGTTAAAGTACATGTAGTAAAAGTATAATTCTGTTAAAATAGTCTACATGTATAATACTGTAACCTGGATGGCTACGGCTGTGTTGTATCCCAATAAACAAGACATCATAAATAAGATAGTTCACAGTTCACTTCATTTAATAATGTAGGAATGCTTTTCAGTCCATAATGAAATAAAATGTACATACAGACGAGAATTCAAATAGCAGCTAATCCTTCAGTACAAATCAGGATCTGAAATATATAAAACAATAAAATACTAAACAATAAAACAACAGTTCTGTTCAAGTGGCCTTAACATTTGTTTATATGACTCAACCACGCATATAAGATTTAGGTACAACAATGACAACAATACATGTGTAAGAATTATTACACAAAACGCAGCATCAAAAAATCTTAAAAACAAGGGCTGTTTGTAAAACATGCATTTCCCCCTATACGGGCTGTCAGTTGTAGTGGCAGCCATAGTGTGAATACGTTCTTTGGCACTGTCACCTTGACCTTTGACCTAGTGACCTGAAAATCAATAGGGGTCATTTAAGAGTCATGATCAATGTATCTATGAAGTTTCATGACCCTAGGCAGTGTTTTTTTTTATGAAATATTCGGCGTTATTCGGCCCCATTCCCCCATCTCTAGAGTATATATTTTTCCCCCAAATATTGGAAAAATTCCCCTCTCGGAAGTGTTATTAAATTTAATCACTACCTCATTTAAATACGTCTTTCGTTACGAATTTTATTTATTTACTATAATTTTCCTGAACTGCCACATCCGCGTGTTTACTTTCTTTTAGCCTTTACTCCTTTACCGCAAACAGTATGTAGTTAACTATCACGACTTTCGCTTTACGACATCTACCGCAAACCGTACTTATTCCACCATGTCGCACAACAGCAAACGCTATCAGAACAAGGGCTGTTTGTAAAACATGCATGCCCCCCATATGGGCTCTCCGTTGTAGTGACAGCCATTGTGTGAATATGTTTTTTGTCACTGTGACCTTGACCTTTGACTTAGTGACCTGAAAATCTATAGGGGTCATCTGTAAGTCATGATCAATCTACCTATCAAGTTTCATGATCCTAGGCCCAAGCGTTCTTGAGTTATCATCCGGAAACCTCCTGGTGGACGGACCGACCGACATGTGCAAAGCAATATATCCCCTCTTCTTCGAAGGAGGGCATAAAAATATATCATTCAACACATTGATACAATGTCTACAATTCTTACCAATTTATGGAATCGAGTCCCTGTCTCTTTCACTTCAGTCTCTCCTCTTTTAACCTGCCGGTGCTGTAAATTCGAGCATGCAAACAGATACAGTTTCAACTGAGTGTATAAGTTGCTTTCTTAACGTGAATTTATTAATTTGCTGCCATTCGCGAAATCACGTGATTTGAACATTAAAAATTTTCAAACCATAGGCGCTGGATGTCAATGACAATGTTTTTTGTTTTTTTAAATTTATTTGTTGTTTAGCTACCCGTTGTTTAATATAATGCCAGTGTTTTTTATGGCAATTTCGGGGCCGATATTCGGCCCCATTCCCCTAAAAAACAAGAGCACCGCCTTGCGGGTGCAGACCGCTCATCTATTTTCTTTTTAAAGGTGAAGGGACTCTCATTTTCAATCACAAAGGAGGGAGGAGTGGAGTGAAGAAGGGTGTATAGTGTGGGGTTGTGGACATTTATTACATTATCTTCCAAAAAAGCGAAAAAAAAAAAAAAAAAAAAAAATCGGGGGGGGGGGGGGGGGGGGGTTTTGGGTGCGATGGTTGGATGGTATTTCAAACATAACCGTTTTAAAAAAAAAATGGGGGGGGGATAGTGTGAGGGTGTGGTGATAATTTGTGAGATGATCTTAAAAAAAAAAAAAAAAAAAAAAAAAATCAAAAAAAAAAATTGGGGGGGGGGGGTGGGGGGGGGGGGGTGGGGGGGGTATAGTGTGAGGGTGTGGTGGTCATTTGTGAGATGATCTTAAAAAAAAACAAAAAAAAAAAAAAAAAATAGGGGGGGGAGGGGGAGGGGGGGGAGGGCACGGGGGATGGTTTGGGTGAAGTCTATTGTGGTATGTCAGGTAAGAGTAGTTTCATCAAAGTATCAATCAAATCTAATCATAAATAAAGAAGTTATGGCAATTTTAGCAAAATTTAATAATTTGACCTTGAGAGTCAAGGTCATTCAAAGGTCAAAGTAAAATTCAAGTTGCCAGGTACAGTAACCTCATGATAGCATGTAAGTATTTGAAGTTTGAAAGCAATAGCCTTGATACTTCCAGTGGATCGAAACACAAAATTTAACCATATATTAAAAGTTACTAAGTCAAAAAAGGGCCATAATTCCATAACAATGACAACCAGAGTTATGCAACTTGTCCTTTTACTGTACCCTTATGATAGTTTGTGAGTGTTCCAAGTATGAAAGCAATATCTATGATACTTTAGGGGTAAAGTGGACCAAAACATAAATCTTAACCAAATTTTAAATTTTCTAAGTATAAAGGGCCCATAATTCCGTCCAAATGCCAGTCAGAGCTACATAACTTTGCCTGCACCGTCCCCTTATGATAGTTCATAAATCTTGCAAGTATGAAAGCAATAGCTTTGATACTGTAGGAATAAAGTGGACCTAAACACAAAACTTAATCAAATTTTCAATTTTCTAAGTATAAAAAGGGCACATAATTCTGTCAAAATGCCAGTCAGAGTTACATTACTTTGCCTGCACAGTCCCCTTATGATAGTTAGTAAGTGTTGCAAGTATGAAAGCAATAGCTTTGATGCTTAAGGAATAAAATGGACCTAAACACAAAACTTAACCAAAATTGTCAATTTTCTAAGTATAAAAAGGGCACATAATTCTGTCAAAATGCATGCCAGAGTTATCTAACTTTGCCTGCCCAGTCCCCTCATGATAGTAAGTAAGTGTACCAAGTTTGAATGCAATAGCATTGATACTCACTGAGAAAAGTGGAACTAAACGCAAAACTTAACCAAAATTTTCAATTTTTTAAGTATAAAAAGGGCACATAATTGTGTCAAAATGCACGCCAGAGTTATCTAACTTTGCCTGCCCAGTCCCCTCATGATAGTAAGTAAGTGTACCAAGTTTGAATGCAATAGCATTGATACTTTCTGAGAAAAGTGGACCTAAACGCAAAACTTAACCGGACGCCGACGCCAACGCCAACGCCAACGCCGACGCCGACGCCGACGCCAAGGTGATGACAATAGCTCATAATTTTTTTTCAAAAAATAGATGAGCTAAAAAAGTTATATATTTTCCCCCTATTTTGTAGAAAAAATCTCCTCCAGAAGTTTTAAAAAAACAAAAAAAAAATTATTTTTTTTTCAGAAAGAACTGTCTTATGATACATATATCTCATATTTTTTTTCATAAACAACTTACAAAGTATATAAATATAATATTATAATGATTTTGAATTATCATAAAGAGTTAAATTAGTTTTTCCCAAATCAGTTGTCACTTTTCACATGAATCCAGTGTTCTCCGGAAGCACCGGCGGCCGGCGATTTCGCCGGTTACTAACAATCTAGGCGCCGGCTACTTTTCTCAAAAATATACATTCGAAACGCCACAAAAACGCCTGTGTTTATACAAATTTTGACGCCATACTTTCGCTTTTGTGTTTAAACAAACTAGCTCGAAGTTAATATTCTAATGCACATTATTTTCGCGCAGAGACAAGCACGGATAAACGATCGATAGTTCGTATCTTTAAGTAACAGTTTTTCACCGCTTTATTGCACGCTCGTTTATGGCAGATATTTACGAACGCAGAGGTATTTTTAGCTAACTACGGTAAGTTTACGGCTGGCTAATTTAACCTTCGACCGGTCATTTTCCAATTAATGCGCTGTATTTAAAGCGTTTGTTAAAAATAGTTGTTTAGAAGCAGACGTCACGATGCCTCCACCTAAAAAAAGACTTACACAGTGCCAAGTAGACACAAGTCAAAGAACCCTCGCAGATTTTTGTAGGCGAATTCAAGGTAGAATGAAAAATCCATAAATAGACCCATTATATATACAATCAAAACTTATTAGTTGATGTGAGAAATCATTTATAACTCAGCAGAAATCATTTATAACTCAGCACCTTGCATGTAATCGGTAGACTTTGTAATGTTCTTCTGCATTTATTAACGGCTGCTACGTGGAGTTGCTTTGTTTATACCAGTACAAAATCGGTCATATTTATAAAGATGATTGTATGAGATACTTGTGTCGGACACGTTTGATATATAACGTGCTTTTTTTTCAAATTAATACTGTGTATTAGCAATGGATAATTGTACACGCCTTTGTATAAAGAATAGTTATGAATTTGAATATAAGCGTGCACACCAAGCCCTTGACCTAGCGCATGACTCTGACTTTAACTCTGATTCAGATTGTTGAAATAAAAAAAGTTGCAATTAAAATGCATTTTTAAAATTTTAGAGATTTCAAATAAATATTTCATTTTCTATGACAAATGCTTTATTACTTTCATAAAAAAAACACCCTAAAATGCGCCAGATCGCCATTTCACTCCATTAATTCATTTTTTCCCCATACCCCCCTGAACGGAGGGGATACCCTTCCCGAACCTACCCCGCTCGCCGCTTCGCGGCTTGTGAACACGGCATGCCGTGTGCATTATCGCCGGCTACTCTGTTACTATCGCTGGCTACTCCGTTTTTTACGGAGAACACTGGACCGTATCCACTTTATGTATTGACCCGAGTTTCCAATTATGGGGCATGAATGTCAATTAGGAGCATAACGGGATTTATATCATTGAAATATGGTCAGATGTAAACTGACTGACGCACGGGTCAAATTTTCGGTGCGTCAAAATGAGGCACGGCAGAAAAAATGGTCGGGTTAAAAACGAGTCATTTTCAAATTGCTCGCGTCGAAAACGCAGGATTCTGCGTCTATTGAAATCCCTGGAATTAGAACAGTGGTAGTGTTTTAAGGTCTGAACTATCATTACTTGTAAGTTTGTATAAACATTCTTCTAATGCAATTAGTAAAATAATGTTTATATTTTATGTTTAATAATTTATTGCATGATTATTCCAGTGCTCCAGCTAGGCCTAAATCGAAGGGCGCCGCGCCCTGCCCTCCCGAACCTCCGCCCTGCCCCCCCCCCCCCCCCCCCCCCCCCCCCCGAACCCCCGCCCTGCCCCCCCCCCCCCCTCTATTTTTTTTTTTTTTTTTTTTTACATATGATAATTCATAAATCTCTTATTTCATTGTAATTATTTTAATCCCCATTGTATACATTATATTTGAATGGTTTAATAATAATGGGAATAATACAATTATTTATTACATATACATTAACATGCAATAGGAAGCATTCCAGAAACACCCGCGCGCTCGAACGTGCCCTTTTCACAAAATACTGCGCGTCGAAAGTGCCCTTTTGACAATATACTGCGCGTCCAAAGTGCCCTTTTGACAAAAAAGCCCCCCTGCCCTTTCCAAATCCTAGCTGGAGCACTGTTATTCTGTGCTGTTATATGAATTTGATGACGTTAAAGCTTCCGACATGAATTCATGTCGGAACGATGCTATTGCAAAATAACGTTAAACGATATGAGGTCGATGTAAATCAACCTCATAATTATAGGAGTAATGTGTGCCCAACATTTGTATAATTAATTTTTCGATCCCATAAATATTATGCCTAGATCGTTAATTAAAATATTGTTATGTCGACTTCCTTTAAACCGGATGTTTTATGCTCCACATGTTTGACGAACAGGTATGGTGTTCGAGCAGTGACATAAACATGTAGTAATTTGTTTTAAGGTAGCAAGTTAGTCGTCTTTCCAGGGTCCATACAATAACCGAAAAGCACCGAAAAGCACTCAATTTCTCTATATATATATATATGCAATATATCGTTTTTAGTGCGTGTTAACCAGTTTAATTAGTAATAAATGGTTATATGATTGTATGTTTATACTACATTGTGCCCAAAATGGTAAATATCGGCATTTACCGACCGAAAAGCACTTTATGTGAAGACCGAAAAGCACTCAATTTCTCGCTATATATATATATGAATATTTGCGTTTCTATTGTGTGTAAACGGATTAAATTAGTTATAAATGGTTATATTTCATGCATATTTATACTACCTTGGGTTTATTATGAGGTATTAATGCCCAAAATTGGATAAATATCGGCAATATACCAACCTAAAAGCACTTCATGTGAAGACCGAAAAGCACTCAATTTCTCGCTATATATATAATATTTGCGTTCCTATTGTGTGTTAACGGTTTAAATTAGTTATAAATGGTCATATTTAATGCATATTTATACTACCTTGTATTTATAATGAGGTATTAATGCCCAAAATTGGATAAATATCGGTAAAATACCGACCAAAAAGCACTTCATGTGAAGACCGAAAAGCACTCATGTCTCGCTATATATATGAATTTTTGCGTTTCTATTGTGTGTAAACGGATTAAATTAGTTATAAATGGTTATATTTCATGCATATTTATACTACCTTGGGTTTATTATGAGGTATTAATGCCCAAAATTGGATAAATATCGGCAATATACCGACCGAAAAGCACTTAATGTGAAGACCGAAAAGCACTCAATTTCTCGCTATATATATATATATTACATTTGCATTCCTATTGTGTGTAAACGGTTTAAATTAGTTATAAATGGTTATATTTCATGCATATTTATACTACCTTGGGTTTATTATGAGGTATTAATGCCCAAAATTGGATAAATATCGGCAATATACAGACCGAAAAGCACTTCATGTGAAGACCGAAAAGCACTCCCGCGACAGCAGAGAATCACCGAAAAGCACTCAAGTTCTCTATATATAAACGAAACTAAGCTATAAGTGCCGTTTATAATGGATTGAAAAGATGTACATATTTATTTAGTCAATAATGACTATATATATGAGGCGCGTTCTGAGAAAATGGGCTTAATGCATGTGCGTAAAGTGTCGTCACTGATTAGCCTGTGCAGTTCGCACTGCTAATCAGGGACGACACTTTTCGCCCAAATATGATTTTCGGTGAGGAGTGACTTCCTTGAAACTAAAAATACCATAAAAGTGGAAAGTGTTGTCCCTGATTAGCCTGTGCGGACTGCGTAGGCTAATCTGGGATGACATATTACGAACATGCATTAAGCCCCTTTTTCTTCCCAGAACACGACTCATATATACATGAGGTAGTTAAGAGATGAGCTGCATAATTTCATTTTCAGGGTATTAAAGAAGTGGCAGTACGACTCAAAGTCACTATTATCATGAATATAGATTGGACCTATGAATATTGGATGAACGTCTGTCTGTTGTCGGGTGACACTTAGTTGCTTGTAACAGGTAACCGTGATATGCATGTCACATAAATTGTAAGTTTTATCAACACCTAGAAATATTCACGTTAAATAAATACATCAGTTCTTATTTTCATTTGCATCAAATTAAAGGTTTAAGTCTGATTGTTTTTTAAAAAACTGATATTTTATGAATATATCAAGCATGTACACTTAACAATAATGATGTTTTAAAATTTTGTGAAGTGCGCGTGCCATTGAACGTTGAGTTAAGCAAGTTAAATTACACATAATTAAAAACTTATTTTAAGTAGGATACCGATTACACGGAGCTTGATTACGCTGCGAACTAGAACTCTGCCGCAATGTATCTCCAATAAAAGATGCAACATTAATTCAAGCACGTATACTTAACAAAAAAAAATAAAAAGATATTTCTTTATTTCCGCTATCAGTTTAAAAATGATGGTATAAAGGTGTTACTAAACAGTAAAATACCCAACAGCGATCGGGATTAATGCACTTGGCCGCTAGATGAATAATTTTTATACACTATTCTGGGCAAATTTATATTTTCAAAACATTTTTAGTTGGTGTTGTTATTCACTTTCAATAAATACATCAGTTCTTTTAATCAACCAAATTCCTGTTGTGTGCTACTGTTTCTTATCAGAATTATATGTATTACAATACACCATCAGCGGCCGAGCGCAGAATTGGCCGCTTTAAAAAAAATGTGGAATGCATCAAATTGAATGTCAAATTCCGAGTGTATTAGAAAAAAATGTTATTTTATATAAATAAATCAAGCACGTACACTTAAAAAAAAAAAAGATATTTCTTTATTTAATGTAGAATTTTGCAAAATTAACGAGACTTAAATATAACAATGTTATATTACTTCTTTCTGGTCGAGTAAAAAAAAACCACGAAACAACATGTATAACATATAATATTTGTACATAATTTATAAAAAAGAAAAATAATGATGCACATGATATTTTATAATTTTGTTAAGTGCGCGTGCCATTGAACGTTGAGTTACGGGGGAGATGCGTATTAAATTACACATAATTAAAAGCTGATACTATTCTGTCAGCTTGATTTATAAATCATGTTCCATCACGCCAATATATCCATTGTTTCATGAAATTGTATCGCCATCAGACCCGAATGAATACACCATTTATTCCAAGCAGGTAAATAACAATTACTTTAATAAAACAGGGAAAGTCTACACTGTGTATTAGCAACCTGCTGTGGTGATCTTATCAGTTCAATACTCAGGAACATGGCTACTGTACTGGAATTGGATTTACAGCCAAAATAACTGTTTTCATTTCAGTCTACACTGTGTATTAGCAACCTGCTGTGGTGATCTTATCTTATCATCTCAATACACAGGAACATGGCTACTGTACTGGAAATATCGGATTTACAGCCAAAATAACTTTCATTTATTGCTGAAGTGGTGTGCACTAACGATTGATCCACCTCACCGTTGCACTTTTTTTATTAAATTAATTAATTTACTGAGTCGGCGCTAATCAAGTGTGAATGTGGAAATTAAGAAATAAGATCTATTTTCGCATGACACTGAATACACATGATACATGGATAAAATATCAATAAAATATCAATAAGACACATTTGAATCTTTAATTTCTCCAAAAAATTAGCACGTAGTCACATATATATATAAGATAGATTAAAGACCAGAAAACAATATAAGTAAGACACATTTGCATCTTTCATAATTATCTTAAAAAACAACAACATGTGAATCTAAAGCAATACATTTATTACTGGCACTAGCTATTCTAAAAGTCGGCGGACAACATAAGTTCAAAGAAAGAACCACAATTAAATAAGATCCATTTTAGTCACATATTAATTCTAACTTGCATTAGTTAAAATAATTTTGTTAATTAAGTTCAAATTAATCTGTTCTTTAGAGATTAAAAGGGTTTAAAGACGGCGCTAATAAAGTGTGAATGTGCCCGTGCCTTTGAACGTTGAGTTAAGCGAGAGGTGCGAATGCAATTACACATAAATAAAAACAGATACTATTGTGCCAGCACGTTGAGTGAAAACTGCATAAGCGAGAGGTGTGAATTAAATCTTACAAACTGATATTATTATGTCAGCTTGAATTGTGCTGACATCTTTAACTCAACAGTATCAACTAATATAAATAAGAACAGCACAATCTAACTGGCAGAAAATTTTTCTACAATGGCTAAAGTAGTATTGTTCGGCGATAGTTACATCAAACGTCTGTGTTTCTTTTGCGACGAGAGAAAAGGACTACACGTGCCTTATAGTGTAAAATGGTACGGCCAATGCGGTTTGAGAACAGACAGAATGAACACAGATCTGTACGGCAAGATGTTAAAGGAAAAAGGGGCAGGGGACAAAAATTCCACTCGTCCGCTCGTATTGACGAGTGAAATCTTGAAAGGACGAGTGAATTTCCCTAAAGCTCTCGTCCTACAGGACGAGTGAAAAAAAACTGATGTTAAAATATGTATTTTCTGACCAGTAGGACTCTTTTTCATTAAATAATATCATTTCTTTAAGCATATCTATTCCGAAAGTAGAACGCGAATGAACCGGAAATCGTAATTGTAAATTTCATACAGCAGGTGCGCGTTGTTATGCGAGACTGTGTCCAGAGTAAATATTGGCTTTTTGGTGTAAACTTTGCGCGTCTATGTTGACAGGGAACCATCTGCCTTCATTCACTGTACGTATTGATTTTTTTAAAGAATTATTTTACTGCGAAGTACGGTTTTAAACCAGTCTGAATTTCATCTGAAAAATGTCTGACATACGAGCGCTCTTTAAAGGGGGCAGGAGCGATGTTCAACTATCCTAAATGGAAAGCACGCAAGCATTAGAAAAAGGAAAAAACAAATTTGTCTTCATTTATTTATTTTGTGTTCCTCATAAATAAAGTAAGTTAACATTTCTTCTGTGATCAGCTGGCATGAATAACTTAGTAAGCAGCATTTTAGCAGTGATTTAGGAAACATTGTTAGTCATATCAGTCCTTTGCAATCTTTCTTTCACACATATTTGAAGGACAAGTGCATGTGTTTGCAGGACGAGTGAACATTTTAATGCACTTATCCTGCAGGTCGAGTGCCATTTATAAATATTTTTGTCCCCTGAGGGGACATCGTCATCGTAGCTGTCGGCGGTAATGACATTACCCCTACATCACAACCCAAAGAGATTGTGAGAAGAATCACCGAAATCGTTAATGACATATCACGAAATGGATGTGAGCACGTGTACATCACAGAAATACTGACACGTGGAAATTTCTCAAAATGTCCGGGCTTGCAGAAAATAGTCTTCGATAGACAGAGAATGAAAATAAACAAGTGCCTAGCCAAAACATTTAAGAACAATTTTCTAAAATTTCCTGATTTTATAATTTTGAATAATGAAATTCTCTGCCGACTATGCCAAAGATCTGGTTCATTTGGAGAGCCGTACCCCGGGAAACAACGGCATGCGCAAGTATCAGTGTCGACTACAAAGACTCATATGTAGTGTCAAACGCTAAATTCCATTACAATTTTGTTTATGATATATTGGTGATAAATGTATTATTATTTTTTTATTATAACATGTAATAAATCTTGGATCTAACACATTGTCTTATTTTATTTTTTGTTTTTTGAAAACAATAATAGGAATTTACAACTTATCGTTCTAATGCACTTACCTTGTCAGCGACCCTTCTGCATCATAATCTGTTCCTCTGAATGCACAACATTTACACAAATAATTCAAATTTCTGTCTGACCAAGATTTATATTCTTCAGTATTTAAATTAGTACACTGGCGATGAAGCCAATTTTTGCAATTACTACACTGAATAGTATCCTCATTGCACTCTAACGTGCATTCAATGCACGGAAATTCTGACATTTTGTAAGCTATCCTGACCGAAACAACACAATTTACAATATCAAGTGGTGAAGACATGTTAAAAAATGGGTATATATATATACATTGCGTATAAGGGTCTGGCCCCATACTCAGGCGCCGACCAGATGTGAACGCGTTGACATGTTGTTTTTGCTGCAATAATTGGGGGAACTTGTGTGTTATACGCTTACACTTGGTTCTTCCTGCATTTCTGCGAGAAAAGGGGGTCATAACCCGGCAACCATGTGCGTTTTTGGGGTCCCATATTGACACGTTGTTTTTATTGCATTAATTGGGGGAGGATTGTTATACGAGAAGCATTGCTGACACGTTGTTTTTTGCAATATTAATTCAGGTAGGTAAGGGAGGGGAAATATACGGGTTTCACGTTGACACGTTGTTTTTTCTGCACTATTGAGTTTCAAGTGTACATGTTGATTTTTTTTGTATCTTCAATAATCCATTGTAATTGATTTAACGCACACGCGCCTTTTTAAATTTGTGTTTGAGCTGTAAATTAATAGTCATAATAAAATGCGTGTTAAGTTACCAGCGCACACTCGATACTCGCGCAATGAATGGTTTTAATGGAACGATTACAATCTCTATTATTAATACAAAGCACATTAACTAAAAGTCATGCTGCAATTTCTATTTAAGAGTTTCATGTCAATTAAAAATACTTAAAACATATACATCAATTTACGTATAAGATGATAAACACCATAAAGTGCTTTTCGGTTGGTACATTGCGGATATATTTATAACTTGCTACCAGTTTTTTATAAAAAATATATATTATATTCGATATTTAACATGACTGTCTCAGTCCTCTAAACCGAAATGATCTGTAAAATAAAATAGTGTCTTTGTGTCGTATGAACGAATCTGAACTAAAAACTAAGATTAGATTCACATCGTACATCGAATAATTAATTGAGAACATGTAATTCAACAAAACTGTACATTAATTTACACGAGCCGCACTGTTCGGACATGTATGAAAGGCGCCGATCATAACACAACTTGTCATAATTATCTGGAATATAATTAATTGAAGGTGCGAAAATCTATTTCCAAACTGCTTTGTGCTGATTAAAGAAGCATACCGGCCGTTCGTTCACAAGTTGTTAATGATGACTTCAGACCTTAAAATTAAGTTTTAATATGAACAGACATTGACTAAATAAATATGTACATCTTTTCAATCCATTAAAATCGGCCCTTATAGTTAACTTTCATGTATATATAGAGAACTTGAGTGCTTTTCGGTGATTCTCTGCTGTCGCGTGAGTGCTTTTCGGTCGGTATATTACCGATATTTATCCAATTTTGGGCATTAATACCTCATAATAAACACAAGGTAGTATAAATATGCATGAAATATAAACATTTATAACTAATTTAATCCGTTTACACACATAGGAACGCAAATATTATATATATATAGCGAGAAATTGAGTGCTTTTCGGTCTTCACATGAAGTGCTTTACAGTCGGTACTTTACCGATATTTATCCAATTTTGGGCATTAATACCTCATAATGAACACAAGGTTGTATAAATATGCATGAAATATAACCATTTATAACTAATTTAATCCGTTTACACACAATAGAAACGCAAATATTCATATATATATAGCGAGAAATTGAGTGCTTTTCGGTCTTCACATGAAGTGCTTTTCGGTCGGTATATTGACGATATTTATCCAATTTTGGGCATTAATACCTCATTATAAACACAAGGTAGTATAAATATGCATTAAATATGACCATTTATAACTAATTTAAACCGTTTACACACAATAGGAACGCAAATATTATATATATAGCGAGAAATTGAGTGCTTTTCGGTCTTCAAATGAAGTGCTTTTCGGTCGGTATATTGCCGATATTTAAACAATTTTGGGCATTAATACCTCATTATAAACACAAGGTAGCATAAATATGCATGAAATATGACCATTTATAACTAATTTTAACCGTTAACACACAATAGGAACGCAAAAATTATATATATAGCGAGAAATTGAGTGCTTTTCGGTCTTCACATGAAGTGCTTTTCGGTCGGTATATTGCCGATATTTATCCAATTTTGGGCATTAATACCTCATAATAAACCCAAGGTAGTATAAATATGCATGAAATATAACCATTTATAACTAATTTAATCCGTTTACACACAATAGAAACGCAAATATTCATATATATAGCGAGAAATCGAGTGCTTTTCGGTCTTCACATAAAGTGCTTTTCGGTCGGTAATTGCCGATATTTACCATTTTGGGCACAATGTAGTATAAACATACAATCATATAACCATTTATTACTAAATAACTCGTTAACACACACTAAAAACGATATATTGCATATATATATAGAGAAATTGAGTGCTTTTCGGTGCTATTCGGTGCTTTTCGGTTATTGTATGGACCGCACATGGGTCCTGCCGATATTTATCCAATTTTGGGCATTAATACCTCATAATAAACCCAAGGTAGTATAAATATGCATGAAATATAACCATTTATAACTAATTTAATCCGTTTACACACACAGGGGTTTTTTTCTAGAGAAAGGGGAAGACTCTGGACGCTGGGTGAAAGGGGAAAAAAGAGTGCGAAAGAGACATATTAGGGGAAAAAATAAAAACTGTTCATTTCAATGTCTATAACTCATCAAAAGAGGCTTGTCTCTGTCCTTTTTGTTCATAAACACATTTAACACGTATTAATGTCAAAGTCCTTATTAAAGTTGCAGGTGTAGATCTAAATTAGATTCTAATAATGGGAAATGTTTTAACTATATTTCTGTACTGGGGCCGGGGGACGATGTCAATTTTGTGATTTCAATTTCATGATGAATGGGTTGACGATCTTGATCTGCTACAGTATTGGAAGGGAAAGGAGCGGCAGCTGCCGCTTGTCTACTTTCACTTTCACAATGTTCGATGTTGATTACCTCAGAATCCTGCTGGGTTATAACAGTTTTCGATGATTCTTTCTTAAAAAATGCCTCGATGCGTTCAGTATCTTCTGAGTCCGAATGTTTTATTTTGTTTGTGTATGAACGCCAATTGTGAGACATTTTTTTCTGTTTTCACGTTTATATCTTGGCTTGCATATAGCCCGGATGAAAATTCGACTGGTTTCTGGTAATTAATTGACGAAACACCCTTCTCTCGCAAGACCGGTATCCATTAAAACAGTCACATGATTATTATGATTAGTTGCCCAGTTTACATGACGTAATATAAGAGCTATATTTAGAATAACTGGGATTCTCAGATTTTTTGCTTTCGTCTGGAGAGAGAGCGAGATCGTTGTTCATGGTGCAAATTGGATAATTGTCGAATGCCCAAAGGAAAAATAAACATTTCTTTGAGAGAAAATATTATATTTTGGTGAAAAATGATATTTTTGAGGGGAAAATTGTATTTTGAGGGGAAAAATTCTGGTAGGGGAAGACGCCGAATATCGGCGTCACTTTCTTAGTAAAAAAAACCCCTGACACAATAGAAACGCAAATATTCATATATATATAGCGAGAAATTGAGTGCCTTTTGGTCTTCACATAAAGTGCTTTTCGGTTGGTAATTGCCAATATTTACCATTTTGGGCACAATGTAGTATAAACATACAATCAAATAACCATTTATTACTAATTAAACTCGTTAACACACACTAAAAACGATATATTGCATATATATATAGAGAGAGAAATTGAGTGCTTTTCGGTGCTATTCGGTGCTTTTCGGTTATTGTATGGAATGGTCTTTCCGAGTCTTATATATTTCAAATTAACAATACACGCTTATGCCTTTTGGTAATACAGTTTATTTTTTGTATTAGTGTCATTTCGTCACTATAATGAGTACTGTATTGCGAGTAAATAAGTAAATTTGACAATAAAGGTTCACTGGAAAGTCCACCATACTAAAAGTAGTTTCCCAATTATTTTGTTAACTTTTTACATTCTTTGATGTTTTTCTTTTGGATATTTTGGGATTGTTGGTGTGTGTTGTGTGGACTTTTCATTTGAAGTACCTAACATTAAGTGTATACAATATTTTGACCAAAGGAATTTGTTCAATTTAACTCCGTTTGTTATTTTGATAATTTCATGCATGCGCTGTATATTTCTTCAAAAGCAACATTTTGCATAATATTTTTTTATTAGCATTTACTGATCTGTTCTACAAGTATTTACAACCCTATTGACATATAAATTGAAGTATTTGCCATAATATTTATTGAAATATTCCTATGTGAAAAATGAGCCTTTTTACACTGGGTTATGGAGGTTTCGGTAAATGACAAGTTCGGTAAATTGATTTATATAGTAAAAGCCGTGGAGGTTTCGGTAAATTGATTTTATAGAGGAGGTATACCTACAACGAGGTGTTAATGACACCTATTATCGGCTTACAATAACATTAGGGGCATTTATTTGCAAACTGTGGATTAATTTTGATGTACATTAATTGAGTTCTTTGGCACTAATTAATTTATCTGTTTAAATGTACGGACTTGATTTTATGTTTGCAAAGTGTTATTATTAATTATCCAGGCTTGCAACCTATTGATATTCTAATCGATGGAGGTAAATTATATATTAAAAGTTTATCTTTAGGTCATGATCGTTTTGCATTTTATATATGTTTTTAAACAATTAGTTGATAAAAACCTTAATTAAAGCGTGTCAGTTAAAAAAAATATAATAATGTGGCTCTTACAAGAGGTGGCCTCCACTTGGCAAGAGCTGGGCAACATATTCATTATGTTAGCAAACTACCTCATGTTTATATAATGGTTAAGTTTCGGTGGTTTAAAATACTAAGATCAAATATGTTTGTTTCTTATATAAATAAATTTGTTGCTTCTTTTTCCTACAATCAGGTCAGCACATAAGGTATTATTCTTAAAATAATCTAGATATGTATGTTTAGATCGTGAACATGCTTTAACACTGGTGGCCGAGTTTTTACATACACGACCAGTAACTTTCAAACTGTGAAATAAACAAACGTTTTCCTTCTTTAATCATGTTTACCAAAAATACTGGTGGTGACATCAAAGGATGTTTATTTGTGGTAAAAATAACATTATTATGTAATTGGGTAATTATAAAATTATAATGGTCATTGTCAAATAAGAAATGATCATCAGCCACATCAATGCCCTGGGACCATCCACAGCGGTCCACCACATGCTCGACGACGACGAGTCTTGAACGATGAACGACTGATATGGTTGAAATGTAACATTAAATTGAATTGTGTCGTACATGTATCTCATTTGTATTAGAAATGTAATTAAATTAAATCAGCATGCGGAAAATCTGAATGATAATAATGTGTCGTATTAATATTGTAGTGTGTCAAAAATGTATCTTATTAATATGTGATTACTCCCTCATTATTGTTTTAAATGACATGAAATATTCAAATATATATATTGCATCCATGTTATACTTGTTGCTAAATAAAACGGTTTACAAAGTAAATCAGTTATTATTTTTTATTGAACCGATTTGTTTAGGCAAAAAATGATATCAGTTATTTTGGCCGTAAAACCCATTGTTCCAGTACAGTAGCCAGGTGCCTGTGTATTAAGTTGATAAGATAATGATCATCACAGCAGCTTGCTATTACACAGTGTATTCATTCTGCTGGCGTTGTGTTAGATGTCATTTTTATCAGTTTTCAATTATGTGTATCTCTTCGCTTAACTCAACGTTCAATGGCACGCGCACTTAACATAATTATAAAACATAACGCGTATCATTATATTACTTTTTATTAATTACGTACACGTATTAAATTTTATATATTGTTTTTTTTTCTTGTGTTTTTCTCAACCAGAAAGAAATAATAAAACATATAAATAAATATAAAATTCAACATGAAATCATTTTTATTAAATCATATTTTACAAGAAACTTTTTAAAATAGCATTAAACTTAATTGAAGAGCTTACATTGATTCCGCCATAAATCATTACTTCTTATTACTATTATGTTACTATTATGTTATTTAAATAAAAGCACCAATTAAAAAAACAACAGTATTGCGTTATTTAAATCGTAAAATAAACCAAAAATTTCCTAACAGAATTCGTTTTTCAGAGGTAGCTCATTCATTTCCCTTAATTCTTTACCTTAGGCATAGCATTAATTACTCAACTCAAAATTAATCCACAGTTTGCAAATAAATGCCTCTAATGTTATTGTAAGCCGATAATAGGTGTCATTAACACCTCGTTGTAGGTATACCTCCTCTATAAAATCAATTTACCGAAACCTCCACGGCTTTTACTATATAAATCAATTTACCGAACTTGTCATTTACCGAAACCTCCAGCACCCTTTACACTTTACTGTTTACATGAACCTTAACAAAACATTGTCATTGACATCGAGCGCCTATGGTTCAAACCTCAAACGATATACAAAGAAGACAATGCATTGCAACCGTTTTCAATTACATACAATAAAATCCAAACACAAGAACCAATACTGACCACTAGAGTGAACTTGGACTCGTTTTTTTTAGAGAACAGGCAAATGGCTGCCAGCTTTTCCCTCCGATTTGAGGTTACAATACACTAAATGATCGCTTCATGTAGGGCTGTACTCTCTAAAAAAATATCATAGTTGACAGGAAGGCATGTTTTACACTTTTTACCATCATTCGGGTGTTATCTTGCGGAGATAATGGTAGGGCATGAATAGGTGTTCACTACTGAATCTCTGAAATATGATACACTTGAAGACTATAGTAAACCATTGCACTAGAAAAGGTTACATTCCACTAAGAAACGGCCGAAAAAAAAAGTTGCAAAAACAGTCGATTTTGATTTGTGTCAAGTTCTTTCTTGCATTGTACATGACATATCTTTTTATTGCATAAATCGATTCCGCTTAGAATGGCCTTTAAGAAAAGGTATGGTTATGGGGGTCTCTATGTGCAAAATGTTGCATTTATTTTCGCTCAAAGTTGTCGCTTTTACATTGAATTATATAGGAAAACTATTTGGTGTATTATGACGGCGAGCCCTATTATGACCTTGATCATGTTACTACACTCACAAAAATATCATGTTAAAATAATAAGTACGGGTTATAAAGCACTAAACAAATCGGGAGAAAGTCGACCCGGTCACAAATAATAATGGCATATGTATCATATATCAAACAAAGATTTCACTGCGGATTTATAAATAATAATGCCGACGTACCACATTGATATAAACTAGATTGTTTACTGGTGAAAAAGGAAGAAAAAATTGATGATTTCACAACCAATCAATGATGTACACAAAAAGATGTTTTCCATTGACAGTGAAGTATCAAAATTTTAGAACAGAATATATCAAAACAGCGAAACCCATGTATCAGTTATTGAATGTATGTAATTAGAGCTCATTGTGTCATTGTCGACCTGAAAAGGCCCACAAGACAACCGGGGGTGACTAAAAGCCGATTCATGTCACCCTGCGGTGACTTCAAGCCGACGGTAGTCACCCTTTGTGACTAGAATCGGCTTTATCAAGTTTATGTCACCCCAGGGTGACATGAATCGGATTCTAGTCATCCCTGGATGATAAGAATCGGCTTCTAGTTAACCGTGTATTTTTATATCAAACGGCACCGCATCCACAAATAATTTCCGCAATTAATTAATTTAGTTTTTTTTAGACATTTAGCTCTTCTTTCGTTTTTGTAGTATTGTGCGTTCCGTGGTACTATAAATTCACAACGCAATTCCGATACGAAATGTTCAACGGGTTTATTCACAATAAACGGTTATAACTGGGTACTGATAAACAAAATGCATACTTCCGATACATTAAATAAAACTTAATATTCATCGGATTTAACAGTCTTGACAAAGTAGCGTAGTCAAATAACAGAAAACAATGGATGTTAAAAATTCAATGATGCTCCTCTAAACGTAATACGGTAGTTAACGTTAGATTTAATAGTTCAATTACTCCATATTTAAAAGAACTTAGTATAAGCTATTACTTATGTCTCAAAATTCAATGGTTCAATACCAAAGTTACTATTGTTAATGTTAATCTTACTTTTTTAGACCAAAATTTGGTCACTTTATATAGCCGCGGCGTTCCACTTGTGACCAGAAATTGGTCACTGTGACCTAATATTGGAGAGAGTGCACAGAATGGGGCCTAAGGGTGAAGGTGAAAGTAGACCCAGGAGTATTGTGGCAAAGTTTACTCTGTTTAAGGAGAGAGAGCTTGTACGACACCAGGGGAGCGAGCTCAAGGGTACCCCGTTCTACGTGAACGAGCAGTTCCCAAAGGAAGTGTCCGACAAACGCAGAAAGTTGGTGCCACGAATGAAGGAAGCCCGCAGCCAAGGTAAAAAGGCATGGATTGCGTACGACACACTGTTTGTCGACGGGAAACCAGTTCGGGACTAGGAGTGCGTCGGGGATGAGCTGCGCGTACTATCATGGAACGTACATGGACTTACTGCTTTGAAACGAGACAGCGTTGATTTTATTAATATTGTTGCTAAGCATGACATAATTTTTCTATACGAAACGTGGACTACCGACTCTAGTGTCGTTGATATACCCGGCTTTAAATCTTTTAATTTCTACAGAAAATTCTAGCATCGAAACGCGAAGCGCGCGAGTGGTGGAACTGTTATCTATATAAAAGGATCTATTTCTAATGGAGTGGAAATTATTCGTAACTATTTGGACACTGTTATATGGATTAAATTGGATAAAAATGTTTTTCATATGGACAAAGATGCTTATGTTTGTGGTGTTTACGTATGGGGTGAAGATTCCCCAGCGTACAATATTTTTTATGTTGATATATTTGACGTTTTAGAATCAGATATTAATTTATACGACTCATTGGGATATGTTTATATAGTTGGAGATTTTAATAGTCGTGTAGGCTCTAAATGTGATTATATTATGCATGATAGAATGACTGATTGCATTGATGATTACGATTATATTCCAGATGAACCACTGTACCGGGGCTCACCCGATATAATATTGTAAACAGTCATGGTGTTAAACTTATTGATCTTTGTCAATTTACGCATTCTTAACGGAAGATTGCCCGACACTGACAAGTTTACATTTATAACGCAAAAAGGCGCGTCGCTAATTGATTATCTGCTCACAAAAGAAAGCAATTTTTCATGAATCAATAGTTTTACGGTTGAAGATCTTAACGTTTATAGCGACCATACACCAATTAGTTTTTCGCTACATGCCAATTTTGATTATCCGGAAGGGATAAGTGAAAATTATGTGAAAATACAATGGGATGTATCTTAACGGGATAAATTCAGAAGTGCTATAATTAGTCGACTAACCGAACTTAATAACTTGACATGTAGTCATAGTAGTAATCTACAAAACAGGTAGTATATAAATACCATGCATAACTCTTTTACAATAATTATACGTGAAGTAGCCGATCCGTTGTTTTTAAACCATTCCTCGCATAAAAATGTTTCTTATAATGATGCAGCACATGTTAAGCATGTTGACTGGTTCGATAATGAATGTGTTCAAGCTAAAAATATATATTTACAAGCGCTGCGAAATTTTAATGTCTGCAAAACAACAGAGAGTAGGCATTTACTTTGCGCACAAAAAGCAAATTATAAATCTTTAATAAATAAAAAGAAACGGTTGTTTAAAATAATAAGCTTTGCGAGTTAGAGAAATTAAAGCACGCTAAACCTCGAGAGTTTTGGAAGCATTTTAAAAACAATAAGAGTAGAAAGAGTAACAACATTTCTAATGATGATTTCTTCAAATATTTCTCTACACTAAGTAATGATATTTCGCAATGCTCAAATGACGAGACTGAGCAATTTTGTCGCACAAATGATTTTAATAACTGTGATGTCCCGTTTCCGGAACTTGATAAACCAATCACCACTGACGAAATTGTAAATGCCGTTATGTTTTTGAAATCGCGCAAATCATGTGGATATGATAATTTGCTTAACGAGTATTTCATGGAAAGCGTTGATATCATAGGATCACATTTGTGTGATATATTTAATGCTTTTATAAACTCTGGGTATTTTCCCGATAAGTGGACCGAGGGGGTAATTGTACCTATACATAAAAAAGGGGGATACGGAAAATGCTAGTAACTACCGAGGTGTAACACTTGTAAGCTGTTTGGCTAAATTATTTACAACTGTAATAAACAAGCGCGTTGAATCTTTTTGTAACGAAAATAATAGTATTTCGGACGCTCAGTTCGGATTTCGGAAGGGAAGATCAACAGTTGATGCCGTTTTTATACTCTTGTCGGTCATTCAAAAATATCTTAACCAAAATAAACGTCTTTATGTTATTTTTGTCGATATGTTTAAATGCTTTGACTCAATCTACCGGAATGCCGTTTGGTTAAAAATGTACAAATCCGGAATTCAAGGTAAATTGTTAAGAATCATACCAGATATGTATCAGAAAGTAAAATCTTGTGTAAAATCATGTAGCACCTATTCCGATTTTTTTGAATATGCAGTTGGCCTGAGGCAAGGTGAGGTACTCTCGTCGATTTTGTTTTCATTCTTTGTTAATGACCTTGAACTTTATTTACAAAATGAACCTAATTCAGGTGTATTAATAGACGATATTGTGTTAATGTTTTACTTTTTGCAGATGATATGGCAATTTTTGCAAAATCGCCTGAGGAATTACAAACCAATATAAATCTTTTGCACTCATATTGTAAAACATGGGGACTTATTGTAAACACAGACAAAACAAAAATTATGGTTTTCAGAAAGAGGGGCAGACCAAAGATATTGATGTCTTTGGGCAGACTGTTAGCAAATGAAAAATGGAGCTTCGATGGGAAAGAATTGGTGGTTGTAGACGATTTTAATTATCTTGGTACTGTTTTCAACTACACTGGGAATTTTAAGCTGAATCAAGAATATCTAGCAGTTAAAGCTATTAAGGCATTGAATATACTACTGCAACATTGTAAAAAGTACGAACTGATGCCAAAGATATTGTGCCAACTCTTTGATTCATTTGTTGGTTCTATACTTAACTATTCAGCAGAGGTATGGGGATTTAAACAATCAAAAGAACTAGAGAGAATTCACCTTAAATTTTGCAAACGTATTTTAAAACTTAAAACTAATACATCTAATGCGGGCGTATATGGGGAATTAGGTCGGTACCCTCTGTTCATTTCTAGGTATCTAAAAATTATTAAATACTGGAGTAAAATTATACATACGGATAATATTATTATTAAAAAGGTTTATGAGCAAGCCAAGGAAGATTGTAACAATGGTTTTACAAATTGGGTTTCTAATGTAAAGTTATTGCTGAATAATTATGGTTTCTCTTAGATCTTCGAAGATGCTGACAATGTCGATTTTAAATCTTTTATCATCATTTTCAAACAACGTGTCATAGACAATTTCATTCAGAAATGGTCCCAGAACATGCAGACAAACATGTTCTTACTAATTATGTCCTCTTTAAAAACATTTTCAACTACGAATCATACCTAGATTTACTACCAAGCAGCCTTAGAATGTTCTTTTGTAGACTAAGACTGTCGGTCCACCCCTCAGAATACAAAAGACCTATAGATAACACAGATTGGAAACTTCGCGCCTTATCGGGCTATCTCTCGGCGGGGTCACGTGGTCGAGAAACCGATAAGTACACTGAGGATCAGCAGACGATTTATTCCACGAATCAATCGGAGTAGTCCGGAGATAGCCGGTGTATAACGATTGCGATAAGATAGCGACGCGTCAGTAGCAACGGCTACGATTATCGAGCAAAGTTATGCGAAAATGTTACGGCGCTATGAAAGGCGGTTGTAACTTGGTCAATAATGATCCGATTTTTATAAAATAAAGTTTCATAGAGACATGAGTAATTATGTTTGTTTTTTTTAAATCTCGATTTTATTTACCTACAATAAGAATTTATAATGCCGCGATCGTTGAAGAAAAAGCGCTAAGAACTTCTAAATCGCGGCGAGAATGCTGTTGAATAGTTTATTTGAAAGGCTTTAACTGATAAAATATTCTTGTATAATTTGGTATATTCAAACAGTTAAAACCTTATAAAATATTATTATTTCAAAACGGATAGATATATGTGGACACATAGATCGAGGTCTCTGATTAAAACAACATTAAAGTATAATAAATGCTATGATCGTTCGATCCAAAAACGGTTTCAGTTAGACTTATTTCAATATTGATTGTGTATATTTTTTCAATTGTTTAATTCTCTTTTTATTTAGATCTTATTCATGAGTTATAGGTTATTAAAGTTTTGTTTGTAATCCAGTTTTTTTTCTTTTGGTAATTAAATTAAGCTTTCAGTATCGTGGGCTAGGATTTCTCGAAAAGAAAAAACAACAACATTTCACGCGCGTGTTAATCGTCGGATCAATTAGCGAAGAAGATGCTGTGTGTGTTTTTTCTTTATTCTTGAGAATTAATTAAAAGAAGGGATCCTAATTTCAATTATCAGTTTGCGCTGTTGATTGATTTTAATTGTGTGATCAGTGGCCGCGGCCGGCGAATTATAGTCATCTCACAGCTTTTGTTTGTGTTTTACTAGTAATCTCACTGCTATCTGTTAAAATATGTTTGTGTATTAACTTGCATGTGTAACATTGACAGGAAAACTGGTAATACAAATAAAAGATATTAAATGAGAATTTAAACCCATACATTGTACTTTCATCTTGTTTTTTATTCATACCAAGATAAACATATTACCCAGAATAAAAATCTTATTTCTTCGATTTGAGGTGAATAATGACGAAGTTTTTCACAATGAACCAAAGTTTTTCACAATGAACCAAAGCACCTTTGACGACATGTGTGTATAATAGGGTAAAAGAGCTTAGAATTGTACCATCTTTGTAGAAAAGTTTGTCAAAAAGAAACAACCCACTTTGGCGACAGGTGTGAAAAATGATTGAATGGAATAACAGTATAAAATAGTACAAATTGTACAAAGGCAAAATCATTTAAAATACCTCATTTTCGTCTACTTTTTATAAATCATACATAGATGAACATCTCACCCGGCATACAAATCTTACGTTATCAATATGTGATGCTTAATGAAGATGTTTTAAAAAAAAATGCTTCGGGCCTTTCAATTTTTCAAAAATTATCGAAAATGAACGAATCCAGTGTTACATTTCGAATTCCGATAAATTAATAATTAATTAGAATAATAACTACCAAAACCTAAAGAATTATCAACACAGAAAATAAATACTTATATTTATTCACACACAAAATATTCAATATGTCTTTTTTCGGCGACCGGCTTTGCTCACTACGTGAAGTTCGTAACGTTGCGCTTTCAGACATTCATTGCTCTGCAAACTGACAACCGAGCGCTAAAACACTAATTAACACATTAAGATTGTTAATAACAATATCAATATAATATAAACTACCAGATCATGCTCAGAATACCCTACGACAACAAAGATTAACGACTAATTACGAAGAATAATTGATTGCTGTATAACAAAATGGCAGACAGTAGCTGGAACAGGGAAGAATCTACAGGTACACCGGCATCTCCAAAATCAATGTCACGTGACCCGCGTCCGCCGTTAGATATTATCGCATATCGCTATCGCGAAGAGGACAGTTTCCAATTTGTGTTATCTATAGGTCTTTGAGAATACAAACGAGTAGATATGGTAGAAATAGAATTGATAGGGATCAGCGTTACTGTTTATTTTGAAATTCACAAGATATTGAAGGTGAATATCATTTCATGCTTATATGTCCATTCTTAGATGAGATTCGCAAAAAATATGTACCAAAGTACTATTACAAACGCCCATGGATGTTTAAATTTTCGGAAATGTTGGGCATTGATAACAAGACTAAATTAATTAAAATTTCTATTTTTATTAAATACGCATTAAATAAAAGAAACACATTGTTAAATGTAAGTTCATCCTCTTAAATAATGAAACTTAAAAATTCTGAACTAACACAATTTATTTGATTAAAATATTCAAATGTTATATTTTTATAGTAAAGACCAGGTATACCGTATGTACTTTGCTACACACCGTATGTGCTGAAATAATATATTATATGAAGTAATGTACTTTATTGTATACCGTATGTACTAAAACTATGTATTATATGAGTAACGTGACATGAATCTAAATCATGATTTTTTTTTGTTATACTGACGATGTACATTGTGCAAGTCAAAATAAAACTTATGTTCTGTTCTGTTCTGTTCCTAATAGAAACTGAAAGTACAGACGCTTTACAAATACATGCACAATGAGCGACGAATTATGTCAGATTGAAAACGCATGTATGTCTTCGTCAATTATATGGTCAGACTCTTTATTTAACTGTGAAATCTAGTCCGCAGAGCGTTTTAATAATTTTGACTGCTCCGTTATCCGTGCGCTTGCTGAATGAAAGCGTCGCCGTGTTACGATAATAATTCCAAAGTTAAGAGAAAATTCCGACTAGGGAAGTGCCACACTTCCAACACATCAGCCCCGTTATGTCCTGAATAAATTACATGTATAATTTCTTGAGTGCCAATTGCATCTTACACATATCAAAAACATTCACGGCAGTCAATTCGTTTGTGTAAGCCTACTGGTCTTCATGGCAATAGTAAACGTATTTAGTTTAATGGAGATTATATAACAAACGGAACTAATTCAGCTTATTCAGTTTACAAATTAAAGTGATTCAAATGTTTTCGCTTTTTTCTGAAAAGTAATTTATTCAACATACGGTAAAAAAAAATGCGCGCCAACTGTTGTCATAATTTAGTTACTTGTATTCTGCATAGTTGCATTCTGCTTACTGCCTGTTGCTAATTGCCGTTGTTAATGACGCTTAGTGGCAAAACCGATTATGACTGGTTTCAGGAACAATGAACACACAAACATTGGATAGTCACCAAGCATGTTGCAACAATCATCAAGTATAACCGATAGAGAACAAGCATGTTGGAACTCTCATGAAGCATGTTAGAAAAAACATCACGCATAATGTAAATTTTTATCATGAATGATGTAATGTTGCAGCAATCATCAAGTATAAACAAATAGACAACAAGCAGGTTGGAATTGTCATAAAACATATTAGAATAAGCATCAGTCATAATGTAAATATTCACCACGAATGATGTAATATTTACCTAAATACACTTCCATATATTCATGACAACATATAAACAAAACGTATCCCAGTAAACAGACGCTTTTATTGCATCTAGTATGCTATTTGGTCACAATACACCAAATAGTTTCCTTATATAATTCAATGTAAAAGCAACCACTTTAAGCCAAAATAAAGTCAACATTTTGCGCATACAGACCCCCATAACCTTACCCCCCATAACCTTACCTTTTCTGAAAGAGCATTCTTAGCTGAATTGAAATAAAGAATAAAAAAAGGTATGTCATGTACAAACCAAGAAAGAACTTACCACAAATCAAAATGGACTGTTTTCTCAGCCTTTTTTTATCCCCTACTCTCCAGAAAAGAGGTATCCGCCAAACCGTGTTGTTTCCCCTTGTAGTCTCGAATCTTAAACATGACATTGATTGATTAGTGCACACCAATGCCTTACCTAGTAAGAAGAAAAGTTATTATGCGAAAGAACACAGCAACACATGTTTAAACCATAACAGCATATCTTCCTTTGATGTACTTTTAATTTTATTGAGAGTACAGCCCTTCATGAAGAATTTATTTAGTGTATTGTAACCTGTTTTCAATAAAAGCGCCTGTTTCAATCGATTATTGTACATTCGGATACTTTTTCTCATTGTGTCACACCGGTCTTACTGACAATAACGTAGTGACGTCACCATTTATGTATAGAATGACTTTTTCTGGGTAACGGCTTTTATCGTTATAAAGGTTACAATATACTAAATCTTTTTGGAGTGCAATGCTATACTCTCTAAAAACATGAACATCATTAATTTGAAGACACGGTTCTCTGTAGGGTCACTTGCCATGACTTTATTTTAGTATATTTCTGTGTGCATGTGGCAGGGAAAACATTGTTGTTTACTAGAAATTCACTCTTTTATCTGAAGATTGGAGACTACATAAGACTTTGACAGATGGCGGGAAACCCTCATGAACTGGATAGAAGCCGGTAAATAGATGGCCGTAAAACAGTGACTTTTGATTCGTGGCGAGTTCTTTCTTACATGTCGCGTGACCTATCTTTTTTATTGCTTAAATCAATTCGGCTTGGAATGCTAATGCTCTTCGAGAAAAGGTATGGTTATGAGGGTCTCTATGCGCAAAAGTTTGACTTTATTTTTCGTTAAAGTTATTGCATTTACATTGAATTTGTGTAGGAAATCTTTTACTATATTATAAAACAACTGCATAGTGCACTACTTCTCAACTGTCCAATATTGAACAAATACAGACTTATTGGATCCAATACCGGAATATATTGGACGGTCACGTAGTACATATGAAGAATGCCCATTGGATGAATTTATTTGATATAGAATAATATTAAAATTATCAATTACTGGTACACAACATTTATTGTGATCATCTGACTTGCGATATTGGTGTTTCATGTGAGCAATATGCGCCAAGTGTCGCAGTCCGCACGGGCTAATCAGGGATGACACTTGTCACCTAGACTGGATTTTAGTTTAGAAGAGAATATCTTTAAACGATAATCCCATAAGAGCCGAGTCGCCCTTAAATAGCCTGTGCGGACTGCGCAGTCCTTAAACCCCGTTTTCCCAGAGCGCGGCTCAATTATGTACTTTGTCTTATAACGTCATCAATGCAAACTTTATTGCAATATAAAATTAAGATAATCTTGGTAATTCAGATGTTAAAACTTCAAAGGAATTAGTGGTGTCTTAATTGAGTTGAAGCTATTTTTATTTATTCTGCGCCCATATATATTCCGCAACTATAGTCTCCATTATCCTGTATATCCTCCTCCTCCTCCTCCTCCACCGAGTCCGACTCCTCCGACTCCGACTCCTCCTCCTCATCATCATCGCCAACATCATCATCATCATTATCATCATCATCATCATCATCATCATTATAATAAGCATCATTAGCATCATTAGCAATCGAGGCAGTATACCAGTAGTTGATGTAGCAGTAGTAATATATCTAAAGTGATTTTGCTCTAATTTATTTACTTGTGCATTTCAGGCAACAGAATCGTCCGAGCGGAAGAGGAACGCCAGCGTCCCTTTGACGTTACGTGTTTTCCACGAGTTTCCCACGTCGCCGCCGACTTTCCCATCGACAACTGCCCAAGCGAAGGAGAATGACGACAACGATAATTCGTTGATTTTGGTTATTGAAATTACCGTACCATGCGTTGTCGCTGTTGTCGTCTGCGTTTGTCTTATCGTGTTTCTCGTACGACATAGGTTAGCCAAAGCGGCGCAAACGAAGTACGCGATAAAAGAGGTCGAGAAATCTCGGTCGCTTCATCGACGATCCATCAGCTTGTTATCGTCAACGCCAATAAATCCGTACGATCTGGCGAGAGCTTACGCGAAGTTATCCATCGACGTAATCAGCGGAAAAACGGAGAAACCGCTAAACGACGACTATTCCAAGTTGCGTAATTCGTTGAACGACTACGCTGACGTCACCGATACTTTGACGCCGACGCCGAGTAGCTCAGGAATGGTTGCGTCGCAGATAATCTCGTCGGAAAACGGCGGCGACGTCATGGAATCCACGACCGCTTCGTTTGGTCAGCTTTATTCTGTGGTAGACAAACGAAAGCAGCGTAAGCGAATAATCGGAGCTACATGCGCTAACGCTGCTGACTTCGTTGACTCAACCACGGCCGGTGTCGTTGATTGTGACGTCACTAATGACGTCACTGGGTATGAAGATGTGGGCGTCGGACGTTACGTCGTGGATGGCGTCAACGCAGTCGTAGAGCGTGACGGCACTTGTAATGTCGTTACGGACGTCGAGAGTGGCGTCGCGGACGACTTCAATAATGACGTTGAGAGTGACGTCGACAATGAAGACGTCGCTGATGACGTCAACAATGACGATGCGATGTGTGAAGAACATAACGTTGGTCACGAAAGAATGGCGTGGCACGAAGATTGTAATTACAATCACGATTTCGGTGACGATTGCAATGACTTGTATTAAAAGCCAATTCGTATAAAATTATGTAAATAAAGTAGAACATTGAAGTTTGAAATAGTGAATCAATGTGTGTAAAAAATGTCTTAGCAAGTACTATATTTATAGTTTATTATTTGACATAGTTGAATTAAATAGATAGATACTTTGATGAGACATTTCCGTGTCGAATTATTATTTTATTTTATTATTATTATTATTATAATTATTATTATTATCATTATTTATAATAATAATAATAATAATAATAATAATAATAATAATAATAATAATATTATTATTATTATTATTATTATTATTATCAAATATTTTGATTATTATTATTGTTATTATTATTATTATCATCATTTTTATTACAACTGTTATTATTATTATTATTATTATTATTATTATTATTATTATTATTAATGCAACACACATCAAAGAAATCAAAAGTCAAACAATCGATTGGATTAATAAGAAAGTTTGCACTGTCTGAATTAAACTGTGAAAACATCGAGTCACGTCTATGATTTTCTCATAAATCTCTTGGTCCCCTAATATGCTTGAGAGTTCGGTGTTGAGAAAATAATTTGTTTTCCGAGATGCATACAAGTATTTTAACTAAAAAATTCTGACAACTATCAATATTTAACAAAGAATACCATTTCGACGCGATACAGTTACAGAACAGTTGATGCACTGATAAATACGTGATTATTTTACCATAGTAAAGCGATACTGAAACCAGCTGTTTCATTTATTTCATACGCAACTTTCCAGATTTTATGTTTTGCATTTTTGCCCATGCTGTAACAGATTTGGATTTCGTAATGGTGAGGTAAGATTGTTTCTGTTAACAATAATAAAAATTAAATAACTATGATGATGATGATGATGATGATGATGATGATGATGATGATGATGATGATGATGATGACGACGACGACGACGACGATGATGATGATGATGTTGATGCTGCTGCTGACGATGACGATGATGATGATGATGATGATGATGATGATGATGATGATGATGATGATGATGATGATGATGATGATGACGATGATGATTATTATTATGATGATGATGATGATTATGATAATGATGATAATGATGATAAAATAATAATAATAATTGAAATGTTAATAATAATTATTTTAAATAAATTATAATAATAATAATTATTATAATTATGTTTATTAGTAGTTAATTTCGACTATTTGGTTCGTATGTCACCTGCGCATGTTTAGTTTGAGGCAACTAATTATATGTACTGTCTGATACCATACAGCGAGTATAAATCTAACATACAAATCGCGCATTGGGAAAACGGGGCTTAATGCATATGCGTAAAATCGCGTCCAATATTGACCAGGTAGGACTTCACAGGCTAATCCAGAACGACACTTCATGCATTTACAGTATTTTTCTTGTAAAGGAAGTGTCTTGTAAGAGAAAATTCAGTTAAGACGGAATGTGTCGCCCCTGATTAGCATGTGCGGCTAACTTAACGCAATTGCATTTAACCCAGTTTTCACAGAGAGTGTAATATATTTACTGTCTGATAATATACTGTGTGTATATAGATCGTACACTATCTTTCCTGTTTGAGCTGGTTAACGCAATGGTCCTAGCACGAGTATATACGTATATAGTATTTTTTCTGTACATAGGTCTTTCTTATGTAAATTGACCTACTATGAGAACACGCCTGCATGTTTCAGCTCCGTAATTACGCCTATTCCGTTAGGCAGTCCTGTCATAGTATTTACATCGAAATGTCACGCATTAGTCACACAACTTTGATGCTGTCGCCATTTTGCACTTTTCAGAAAACAATGAAATATCGTAAAATCATTAGTATTCGTAAAGTATTAATTTTCGTTGGTTCCGAGGGTTGACCGATCATCCACGCATTTATTAAAAATAAATAGGAAATGAACGACGCGATTCCCTCATGTTTTTTTTTCTCCGAACAAACAGCACACATAACAAAAATAAACGATTTTACATGTCCATGAAAAATGCTAAATTTCACGCCTACCAATATAAACGAGTTTACAGTACACGTATAACATAAGTGTGGCGTAGTGCAACACAATATAATAATGGGACAAGTTTGTTCCAATTTCGGTGATCACTTAAAACTGACTTTTTAAGTTTTAGATTCCATTCAACCGGGCGTGTGTTTCAAATTTTCACGCTCTCTTTTGCTCAACAGGCGTTTGTTATCATACGAAAGGTGGACTTGCTCGGTATAATAGGACAATGTTCTACAATATGGACAAAATGTGATAGAATTACGATGGAAATACCAATTAAGATATGAATAGAATAAGTACGATATGTATGGCGTGATATTGAAATTTAACCTCGATGAAATACTTAAAGGCAGTCAAAATCATGGCTGTCGTGTATGTATTGCGATTTTTATAGTTGAAATTTGGATTTTAAAATCAATATATAGATACCTTTGGTCAATATTGAGAATTGAATGCTGTGGGCGGAATAAAAACAGTTCGGATTTATGCGATCGTAGGTACTTTTCTTAAAATATTAAGCGATTAATGAATTATAAATTAAATACATAAATAAAAAAACTATACGTTTATCTATTTGAAACAAACAATGAAGTAATGCATGAAAGTAATTAAAATAAAAAAAGATGCATTAATCTCCTGTCTGAAAAATTGAGCATGTATTTATTGTAAATTGACCTTTTCACGTTTTGGTAAATTGACAAACTAAAAAAAAATATGTATAAGATTTGCATTTTTTTGTTGTAGTCATAATATTTGCGAGGAAACAGTAATACTGACATTTACCGTGATCTGAAAAATCCTTTATATGCATCTCTTGACGATGAAAAAAAAACTGAAAATTATCAAGCGTTACAAATGCGAAACGATTGAATAATTTGGAGAGTTCTGTTGATATCGTTAGATATTGTGATATAACAAGGATTGCTTATACTAGTATGTAGTATTTACTACGTCAAAGACTATGTTAGGAAGGATGGCCGAGTGGTTAAAGCGCTAGACTTTTACACCAAGGGTCAATGGTTTGAGCCCAGTTGTGGGTTACCTTTGTTCTTTCTTTAATTTTATTCTTGTTTGTACTTAAGCTATTTATTAAGAAAAGCAGCATTTAATGACAACCATAAAATCATGCCACAATCTGTGAAAAGTTTCATTAAATGAATGAACAGCCATGTCAGATATTTTCATGCCGGCACTCAACAATGCAATAAAACTATTTACAATTAGACACATTCCACAAATTCTTAGAATGGTTTTATATGTTGCGGACAATATCAAACAACGTTCACCCTTTGAAGAAGGGCATATCTGCTATCTTAACGCATTTGATGATAAGACCCTCCGGCGCGAATGTCGGAACTACGAGTGCAATATGAAAAACAATAACGAATTAACAATAGAATGCATATAGCTTTGCCACAACTATGGATATATAGCAATAACAATTGTACTATAACTGCGACAGAGGTTAGTTTAATATCGTCGTAACATGATTTACGAAGGCGACATATGTCGACTGATTCTATATGACCCACATTTATTATATCACATGGGTCAGGCACGCCTCTTTGAAAATTAAAAATAATGTCAACATGTTTGAAATAGCAGCACGGTATATTAATAGCATATATTGTTAATTATTTAGTGTTATATTGCCAATGATAATATAATAAAACTAAATATTTTTGTAAACTAATTGTTTTCAAAGCGCAATGTCATGGACAATTTACTCTATTACTATATTTTGCTGTGTTCACTTAAATTGAATAAAATTATATTTATCCGCATTCTTCAAATACATTGTTGGAATACTACTATAAGCGTTCCTTATCTTTCAGACATCTACAATTTTCTCAAGATATAATGCAACGACATTCAAAAACACGAAATTAAAGACTACTTATTTGCGAGTAACTTCATTGTCTGAGGTTACAAACGTGTCAAAAGCAAGTAACTCCAAAGTGGAGAAAAGCACAAATGTTGAATGTTGAAGTACAAAGAGTGTCCTCTTTTACGACAGTAAAACGTTCAGTTATTAAGAGAAATGAATATAAAGGTTTCAAACTATTTTCCGGACCAAGTAAACCAAAACATAATGGATTGACTTTAGACGTTTTGCATTAATTGACGCCATTTAAAAATGGCGTCGATTTAGTAACGCAAGAGTCACGTGATCTGTTGCTGAACATAAAACTACACCCAAGTGTTCACAAAGTATTTTTTCCGGAAGTGACGAAAGATCCCCGAATAACCGACGAAGATTTACGGGGATTTCCGATTCACAGCCTGGCGGTTGCAGTCATTTGCGAGGCCATTTTAAAAGGAGAGGATCCGTACAAGTTTTACTGTATGATCGAAAAGAATAACTTGGAAAGTGTGCTGACTGAACTGTATACTAGCGTACATTGGAAGAAATTGGGTAAATATTGCTTTATGCCATTGGTAATTAACAAAGAAGTATCTGCATATAAATATAAGAAGTGACCAAGCACTTACAAATGACGTCATTCACACACCTTAGGCCGGATATCGTTGACCCTCAATTTCATTTTGAGTCTAAAGAAAAATTAAATTAAAAAGTAAAACATAACTATAATATTTAACTTTATTTTGCACTGATTTGATCATTGAATATTTATTAAGTTTTCTATATTATAGCTTGTGTAATTCGCAAAAAACACAGGAGAACGATAAACCGATTTAATTTTAATATACACAATAAATAGTTATGTGGTCGATTACCTTTCTATGTTCTGCTCCTGCCTCTGATTCACGCAGGGTAGTTATCGCTTACTGGCGCTAGATTGGTCATTGTGGGCGCGGGTACTACTTGCATGAAACCCGGGTACTCATAAGTATACTTACATATACACCGGGTACGGTAAATATACTCAATCGTACCCGGTCGATAATAGACTGTACCCGAGTTGTATTCCCGCCCGAAATCCGATGTCGTAAAACACGCTATCAATTATCTTAAACAAACTTCTCTTTTAAAAAAACTGCATCAACATGCTTTTTGAGTATGAGTTTCGGTTATAAAGAGGCCATTTAACAGAAAATTGACAACAATGTGAATATAATTAAGTACAACAAAATAGCCCTGAACGACCGATTTTGCGTTAATTTTCCGGGGAACCTTTTAGTATATTTACCGTACCCGCGGTTCATGTAAGTATACTTAAGAATACCCGGGGAACATGTAAGTAATGCCCGAGCCGACAATGACCAATCGAGCCTTACTGGCATCACTAAGTATTTTAGCATTGGAAAACCAGGTAATCGAGGAAAAGAGTGAGCTGAACGCCGTAATATTACTACTGTCGAAACCTCGAAAGTCCGACCGGACTTGTTATGTGTTGTTTTCTCCAGTGTTCTCCATGTACTGCGCTCTGTACCCGTCCGTAGTGAGAGACGCACGAACGAACATCAGTTTGCAAGACTTCATTGACGATGATGGGTAAGCTTGTTCTCTGTCTTTTTAAAGAATGTTTAATTATTTAAATTCGTTGGCAAGAAATTTCGTGGTTAAACAAACTACAACTTTTTAATGGACACGAAATTTCGTGGATTTCATATGTTGGAATAGCAAGAAATATGCCTCGAATGTTTGTCGTTTTGTCGACCATGTGGGAATTTATAAAAAAACGATGGACTACTTTCAGGCCGGAGTGGGCGGAGCGTATAATTGAGCGCATGACGGAGCCCTCTTGGACGATGGGATGGGTGCAGAAAATAGTCCGCGGTCATGTGACAGAGGAGGAATACAACATGGCGATGAACACACTGTTCGTCAAATTGCACATGTTGGACCCGCAGTCTGTCATTCCGACCTTTCATCTGCTGAATCACATCCGAGGTACGTGCTGGAAATAATTACGTATACACATATTTAGGTGTTGTCCTTATTTGCATATCTATATGTACATGTTGGCAACATATCTATAGAACATAGTTGTGTTAATAACATATCCACAGGTACGCTGTGGTGTTAATTATATATGAGCCGCGCTCTGCGAAAATGGGGATTATGCATGTGGGTCCCAGATTAGCCTGGGCAGTCCGCGCAGGCTAACCAGGGGAGAAACTTCCGTTAAAACTTGATTTTTGCTAAGAAGAGACTTTTGTAAAACAAAAAAATGTCATAAAAGCGGAAAGTGTCGTCCCTGATTAGCCTGTGCGGACTGCAAAGGCTAATTTGAGACGACACTTTACGCATATGCATTTAAGCCCTTTTTCACAGAGCACGGCCCATATCCATAGATACGTGTTGGCATAAATTATTTATCAACATGTAATCACATTCAAACATTGGTGCAAATAAAGTATAGAAAAAATAGACAGGTTTCCCGTTTGTTTGACGATTATAAATCATTTTCCGTATTCATTGGTTTGAACTATCGAAAAACTGTGTTTTCGCTTTTTCTACAACATTCTCCTTTTTGTATCGAGTTATTAATACTTTGTTTGATTGATGGCTTGTTACGTTGCATTTGGCCATAATTAGGTACATGTATATAATAAATATATTAGTATATGATTGTGACAGCGGGACTGTCGCACAACCAACTCATGAGACACAACCCACCGAAGCATGCAATAGCTAACCGATCAAATAGACTTAATTTAGTAATAAAAATTTCGCAAGGTGTATAAAGTGACTTAATAAAATAACGTATATTTTGTAAGCAAAGAGTTTGTGTCTTCATTTCAGCTCTCCCGGAATGCAACCTAGAGCTGGCCACCCGGGACTACCTCGGAGGCCCACTGGACGCTGCGGCACTCAGCGGCCGTAACAAAGAAGACCATGCCTAGCAACGGCGCCTCGCGCATGAGCCTCGACAAGATCGAAGTTTTTTACGGCATTGACGTCGAGGAGTTTATAATGACGGAAGCGCGTAAGGTCGGCGTATGGAACGGGCGACGTCCCGACAATAAAAGAACTAGTGACCGCCTGGATTGATGCAGCGTCATGTAATCTCGTGATCACATTTCGCGGTTTCCGGCTCTCGTCGAAAAAATGCGCTTGCATCCAGATGTCGCATCCGGAAAAAGCTCGCATACCCTATGGACTAAGCATCAATTGTTCGTCTGTGACAACGAAATGAACAAACGCATGCGTTAGTTGTGACGATGTTACAAATACGTTTCGTTGATTCGAATGTTCTATCTATTGACGTCGAGGTCTGGAGGAATTTATACAATTACACATGTGTTTAGATTTTATGGGAGAAAATAGCCAGTGTGCTTCCGTATTAAATGTAATATTGTTCATTCGACTTATGTTGTACCAAAATCATCATGTGTGTCTTCTGTGAATGTTTTAATTGTTAAGCGTAGATTTTTGGTGTGAACAAATGCGAATAATGCGGTATCGATGTATAAGTTATGCTATTCACACATTTTTGAATGTATGACAAGTATTGATAAAACAGTTCGTGTGTTATACGTAACGATTTAATATCATACATCAATGACAAGCGATATTTACAAGTGTTCGCTTCAACGCTTGTTAATTATGGTAGATCTAATAAGTCACAGGCTTATCAGGGACGACATGTTCCGCCCAAACTGGATTCTCGCTAAGAAGAGACTTTCTTTAAACGAAAAATACCATAACAGCGGAGACTGTCGCCCCTGATTTGCATTATAACATGCATTAAACCCAGTTTTCCCAAAACGCTGCTCTTATTATTCTTTTTATCGCATAATGTTCAAAGTTGTGCCTTTGTTATTATTATTAATGGTTGCTAAATATGTTAATATTTGAATATATAATTTAATATGTTGTATATGTAAATATATTTGTATATATGTAACATAAAATAACATGTAAATATGTTTGAATATGTTATATGTAATACAAAATGTTGTTGCGATGAATTCATATTTTATTTACGTTTAAAATAAAAATAACACAATCTAATATTTATATAAAATAAACAAAACTGAATTGGTACAAAAGCGTGTTCTTGTTTTTATTCCAAATCGCACGAAACAGCGTCTACGTTGCATGTTATGATCGCCTGAAGTCTATCTTTAGTTGTGTAAACTATTTCAAAATGTTCAAAGCTGCAGCCTAATGATGGATACTTATACATTTAATTAAAACCATCGATTTAGTCAAGACAACGTATAAGGGTATGCTGGATTCGCAATATTCGTGTGTGTTTATGTCTGTTTTACTTCCTGTCCTTGCCCATCCGTCTTCCTGTCTGTCTGTCTTGCCGTCTGTGTGTCCGTAGACAAACAATTTGCCGATTGCCGATTATAACTCCTACACTATTTAAGGTACACCAATAATACATGCATGCATTTTACCTTATATGAAAAAAATGCGCATGTGCAATTCTGCATCAGGCTTCGTTAAAACTTGTTCGAAAATTATGCCCCCTGCCCTTCGAACATTGAATTATTGTAACATGATTATTGTACCCTACTTGCTACATATCGTACGGACGGACGAACACAGACAGGAAGAAAAACATACGCGACTAATTTCCCTTGGTAAGCTGGTTTACCAGTTCTAACTGCACTGATGTCCTACTTGATTTGGAGGTATGGGAAGAATTTCCCGAGAACCAACCCCCGGGAGAAAGTTTCGTCCCTACTAAGACGGGTTAGCGCAGTTTGTAGAGTGCTTGGCACCAAATATGAGAGTCGCGAGTCGGTTCCGGTCTCAGGTCACATTACTATTGCGCGGGCTGTTTATTCAAACCTTTCTACGGCCATCCTCCCCATACCTCTCATTGAAATAAGGCAGCTATTAGTTTAAAACCATGTTTTTAGCTCGATCGCATAGAAAGTCTTAGGCTTATATGAAACGCTCTTGAGTCCGTTGCCTGGGCCTAGCCAGTACTTGCTGTCTATGGGTGAGAACTTAACAACGCTCAAACAGTGGGGGTCAAACCCGTGACCTCCCGATCGCTAGGCGGACACAATATCCTTTGCGACACAGCGATCTTTAAACGCCAAGGCCGTTGCTTCTGGCCAAAATATGTTCAGTTAGAACTGCTTAACCAACAAACCAAGGTAAGTGAGAGTTGGTAAAGTGAGCGCCTTGACGTGAATGCATATCGTGGAAAACAGAGAAATCAGTGAAAAATCTAACAACAAACAAACAAACAAAACTGTGACACGTTCGGTTTGATGAGCCGTGCTCTGTGAATACGGAGATCAATGCATGTGCGTAAAGTGTTGTCCCAGAACAACCTGTGCAGTCCGCATAGGCTAATCAGGGACGACATTTCGCTTTCATGATATTTTCGTTTCAAGAAAGTCTCTTATTAGCAAAAGTCAAAATTTTGCGGAAAGTGTCGTCAATGATAAGCCTATGCGAACAGCACAGGCTAATCTGGGACGGCACTTTACGCACATGCATTAAACCGCTTTTTCACGGAGCACAGTCCATATGTATGAGTGTATAAAGCATATTTAATTTAATTCAATTTTATTTTATTTCATTGATCACATAAGTAATTAAAATAGGTGAACACAATTTATGACTGTCTACGTATTTAAACCATCTGTTCACAGCATTGATGAATGGTTGTTTATGTTTAATGTTTACGATGATTTTAATGTCTGGTCGTGTCAATTATAAACATGCATTGATGCTACTTCTTTTGAATGGATCAGAGATTATCATAATAAGTTTAACCATTAATACACTTTCTATTGCAGTTATTGATTTTCACTTTGAGTGTAAGAAGGCTCCACATTGCTTGTATACAGCATCTATTTGAAAATGAATCAGGTTTTATTCTATGAAATATGAGCGATTTTTAAATGAAAGGTTTAAAGACGTGCGTCAAACGTAAACAAGGAGAAATTAACAAGTTTATGGATGATAGAGTGATGTGGGCTTTTCTTATTGATTGATTTTAATTAAATTCTAATATGATTAAAATGCACCGCTGTATAAGTTGTAATAATTTGAACGTTCAACATTAAATAACGTATTAGTAAACAGTTACGTTTTATTTCGCAAATACGCATCTACGTTTATTTTTTAAAATCATCTACGTCTAATGTTTTAAGTCATCGACGTCTAATGTTATAAACTGATTTTCTACATGCGTTGCAATATAGTAGAGAAGTAAACGAGCTTTATACCAAGAAAGATACAGGACTTTTAATTACATAACTTTTATCAATTAATAAACAACGTATCCATCAAATGGAATTATTTCACGAGCAAAGGAACATTCGATAGAGTAATAAGACTTTAAGGGAACAAATATTATAAGGGGGGAGGGACTTAAAGGATTTGTAAACAAGTTCAAAGAACCTAAACATGCAGGTTTTGGAAAGAAGAAGGTTTTTCGGTAGTGTTTTCATTCTGACGACAATTTTATGTGCATGTAATAAGTATAAATTGATAATGTGACGTCAAATTTCATCATTATCATCAACAACACCACCTTAATAATGACATTAATATAGTAACTGTATCGGTGCCACTTCCATCATCTTGACAAACACCGACGACATCATCAGCAAACAAATTTTCTTTTAGAACAACAACAACAGCAACAAAAAGAACTACTTTTGCATGAAATATCAAAAACAACTACTACTACTACTACTACTACTGCTTCTTTAATTAGGAATAGCTTGTATTCAATGTAAATTGTTTTTATTTGAATTTAAAAACAAATAACTGTGATGATGATGATGTTGATGATGATGATGATGATGATGATGATGATGATGATGATGATGATGATGATGATGATGATGATGATGATGATGATGATGATGATGATGATGATGATTATGATTATGATTATTATGATGATGGTCATCATCATTTTTACTTAAACGTCCATTAGTATTAATTTATGATATAAATTAAGTTGCTGTTGTTCCTGTAACTAAGTGACTACTTCTGTACTCCAACAACTATTGATACAACTTTTATTATTTGTTTATCAAAGCGCTGCGAGGTTTAAAAGCACTAAGTTTTCTCATTCACAGAAGGATGTGGCGACATCGGGACATATAACCCCGGAGCGCACATTGCCAATACCGGAACTGGTATCGGTAGGTCGTTTTAGACATATTTTCCTCCGTTTTATCGTTATTGTTATATATGCAAAGTGAACTCAATGTAATTGATAACATACACGTAAACGGTCATTGATGCCAAACACGTAAACGGTCATTGATGACAAACACGTAAACGGTTATTGATAACAAACACGTAAATTAACACATAATTTTTTATCTGAACTCTTTCCACTTTCGCCTTGCTGCGGAACGCTCAACAACTGGAAATTCTTTGTGACGTCAATTTGGGACGTCACGATGCATCTATGGCGGCCGACATCGACATCAAGTTACGAACTTATTGCGCAACAAACATTTACAGGTAACGGAGATCAGACAAACTTAACTTGATTTTATTTAACAAGTTCCACACAAAAGTACAAGCTAATTCTCGGAAGGTTATTAAAAAATCCGCATATCTTTACACTGAAATTAAAGAGGGAATAATGACATTCGGCGTTTCGATTATTTTGTTTTACTTTGATTTTTTTTCACAAATAGAACAAGTACACTGTTTTACACCTACGCCTAACAAATGTTCGTTATAAATTAAAACAATCAGTTGCCACAATTTTAGTCACCGATATTCTGATAACATAAACGGCACAGCAAAATATTGAACATCAGACATGTATATTGAGTGTTTGTCAGAAGAGAACGAAGAACGTTCACATGATTTTCTCAATAATTTTCCGGTCCTAATAATGTATTTAAAATGAAAAATTCTCAGCAATAACATAACAATAAATAAAGAACTTCCACATGATTTACTTAATAGTTTGTCGTTCTTTATTTTGTATTTTAAATGTACAAATTCGCTTATTTTCAGGCGCCGTCGGACTAAACACTCCTTTGTCGACGGGTACAGTAGAGGTTGAAATCGATGACGTCATAGGGTGGTATGTGTGACATCACTCCATGTTCATGGCCGTTTTTGATTTAAAATTGTTATATTTATATACGATATATAAAACAGTTCATATGTGTGTGAATAAATGAACACTATTTACTTCATACACTTCCGGTTCATAGAAAACATTGTATCCGATGGTCTGCCCTTCCGCGAATGTTAGTGCTGCTATCGAGGTAAAAAGTGAATAGTGTTACCAGTTGACTGTCTTTTGGCCCTATTCCACCACGAAAACAAGCCCAAGATTCGCTACGATTTATCACATTTATTGAATCGGGAAGACTCGTGACAGTCTACGATTCAGTTACGACACTGGTACGATTGAGTTACGACGAATCGTGGATTTCGGTTGAAGTCTTGCAAATAGGATCGCGACTTCACTACGATGTGTAAGAATCTTCTGCGACTGTACTACGAACGATGAAGATCGGTCACGACTAAGCTAGGACCTCACCGAACGCACCCATTAATTCGGCGCCAATATCTACTGATATAGATTCTAACACCGCACGCGACTTGTTTTCTATAGACATAGAAGGAAATCAAGTGTGGGTTATTCTGCAATTAATTGTGGGCGGAGCTTTATGTTTCGAAAATAGTTCCGAATAAATAAAGAAAACATTGCAGTAAAATACACGTGCTAAATCCCGCTATAAAAGAAATGCAATAAATGTAGCATGTATATAAATGTAATGAAACAACAAATTGTATATTTAGTGATAAGTGGCTTGACCACGCCTGCAAAGAATGTTTTTTTTAAGAAACGTAATTAAGAAAACATTTATAGCATGTCAGCTTTTCAAAAGAATTAATACACGTGTGTTCATTTAGTTTCTATTAGTGTTGTTCTCAATGAAAGTGATGTAATTTGCAAAATATTTATGAATGAAAACGACGTCATATGTTTGTACAATTCAATGACGTCACTAAATAGTAAATTTTGTACTAAGAGGGACAGGGTATTGGAAAATATACTTCACGTCCAAAAGCTTGAACCAAATCAATCCGAATCGTGTTAGAATATGAATAATATTTTTATATGATGGCTTGTTGTCGAAAAACCGACAGTAAGGAGTATAGATTCGTGTTATCAAAGCACTCGTGCTCCGCATTCGTGATTTAATTCCTACGCATCTATACTCCTTACTGTGGGTTATTCGACAAAAAACATGATAGAAAAATAATAATTCTTAATCATTCTTTACAAAATCGTAACTGTTTCGTAACTAAATCGCGAGAATCTTAGCGGGCTCGTAAATCACTCGGGGTGAACTCTTGAGAGTCTTGACAAAGTCGTAACTGATTCGTAGACAGATCACGTGATCACCGATTTCCCGATTGAGTCACGAATTACCTACGAATCTATCACGACGCCCAAGAACGCACTAGGACGCTGTTACGAGTCAACTGCGATTAAATTCTGTCTTGGTCAAATTTTAAACACGTTAAAAATCTGGCCACGATTTTTCCGGACCTCACGAGTTGAAGGAATAACTTACGATCGGCCCGCGACTAACTACAAATGAGTTAGGACCTTCGCCGATTGAGCTAAGAACGTCCCCGACCTCAAAATATTGGAAATCGGGACAAATCGTGGGGAATCGGGTCGAAGTGGAATTCCCCTATTTGTTATTGTTACGCAGTTACACATCCGGTGCAGAGCTCATTCCTCCCAGCGTCGCAGCGGGTTCGAGCACCCAGAACCAGGTGCTGGCGGCCCCGGTCGTTGGGACGGAAGTTCCCTGGGCGATGACGCCGGATACTGCCAATACCTACGCCGCCGGAGCGGTTGTGACTGCCCGTAAGTAGCGGTTGTCTATGTATATCGCCAGCGAATTCTCACATATTTACATCGTTTGAAAAAAGGGTACGTCTATCAACATTTGGTTTGGTCGTCGCTCACTTTGTCCTTTTTTTAAAGTTCTTTTGGCCATTGATGTGATTTTTGTGGTTGTTATGTTTGGTTTTATTGAGTGATTCATATGATTTGATGTGATTGACGTTATCGATATAATCAATACGATTGCTGCGAGTCTGAGTATGTCTTAAAGAAGAAAAAACATACAAAGAAGAAACCAATGAAACAAAAACAAAACCGAAAATAATTTGTATTATCAGTTAATAGTTATGTTATGAGCTCGCATTTATTTCATTATGCGTATTCAGATGAGGATCCAGTAATCGTGGACGATAGCGTCACAATCAGCGACACTAAGACGTCACAGCCGATATTCACCATTGACGTCACGGATGCGAACACAACCGATCTCGTGGCGGTTACTTCCGGTTTCAGCGTCATGAAGACTGCCGGAAGTTCCCTTTTCTCGGTGGTTAAGACTGCCACGGGATGTACGTCTTGAAACGATTATTTTCAGCAAGGAAATATATGATCAGGCTATGATAGATATGAGCCGGTCTTCGAATATTGTAAACTCATTATTATTCGTGGGACATGAATTTTCTTAATTCCGTGGGACATGAATTTTATTGATTTCGTGGGACATGACTTTTCTTGATTTCTTGGGGCGTGATTTTTCTTGATTTCTTGGGACATGAATTTTCTTGATATCGTTGGACATGAATTTTCTTGAGAACGTGGGACATGAATTTTCTTGATTTCAAGAGTTGACCGACAGTGTGTGTTTTTCTTTACCATTTTGGGAATGAGGCCGTGTCCCTTTGGATGGGGAAAATTTGCGTCATTTTGCCTAAATTGGGGAATCAGTGTTGTAATTGTTTTGCTAAAAGATGCTTCAAAATTGAGAACATAAATGATTTCAGTTTTAAATATACTAAGGTTGAGCTCAAATGGATGAGAAATGGACAAAATATTGAGATCAATTCTTTTTGCAAACCTTCTATTGGGAATTTTTAGCTCCTATTTCGAAAATTATATACCTTTTTCCATTGGGAATGGCTCCGATTACCAGACTTGATTTTGATTGAAAAAAAAACAACACAACAACAACAATGCATTATAATCCATAATTTTGCCAACCACTGATGAACTTTATATTATGGCATTCAAAAACTTGGCTGCTATCTCAAAGGACAAGAAAGAAAAGGTCAATATCACACGTTTGGGTCAAAATAATTCTTTGGGGGCATTTGTTACTTACAGTGACAGCACGTGAACATTACAATGACTTAACTTGTTCAACAGTATTTAACTTCTTCAGGCGTAGCAACTACTTTATGTACATAGTTGTATGCCGTTGTCCTCCAGTACTTAGTTTTCACAGTACATGTATAGGTACGGCTTTTCAAATAAATAAAAAAATCTAGACGACATTGTCTAGTGAAAAAACCCTGGTTATCTCCATACCTTATTCTTTAACAATATATATCAATTCAAATTTTCAGATGATATTCGCAGCGGCGCCTCCTTGAGTGCCGGAAGTTATCCACTGACTATCACTGCCACCGACCGCTGCGGCGACACCGCTACCGGAACAATAACAGTCACCGTTACGAATACAGTAAGTGTTACGTCATCAGTGACCCGTCAGAAATCGCGTGACGTCTCACACAACGTGACGTAAAGAACAGTGTGTCGTTAAAGAAAGCTGACGTCGAAACAAGTTGACTTGTGATTTAAGATTAATTTCAGTTATAATCCTGGTCGACGATAATAAGCTAGTCTTATGTGGGTATTTTGTCCAAGCTAATTTTGCTCTAAAAGTAGTGCTAAATTCGGTGCATGCCAGATCTATCAGAGTAAAACTTTGTGTGAGCTTACCTTATTTTTTCTTTTTATTTATTGGGGAATATCAGTGAACCATATATGAAATATTAATTCAATTATTGCTTAATATTATTAATGCTTTTTAATGGATAATGCATCGAAAAAATTCTCAGAGATTTAAATATGATAATCTACTGTTTTGATGAAAGTGAAAACTTTCGCTCATGTTCACTTTTTACTGTAAAATGACATCGTTTTTAGGTCATTACGTGATTATTTCAGAAAAATCCCTAGTCCCATTTAATTAAAAAATATGTTCATGAATGAGTGAATATATTTATTTTCTATGTCATTACTAGCGGATGTACAAAATTATTGTCTTGTTATTTAATTCTTTTTAACAGTTTATTAACATTTTAAGAGGTTTAAACTTAAGACCTTCGCGGGAATAATACATCCGTCATTTGATCGTAAAAGATAATGAAAGAATTCACTTATTGTCTCATTAATAGTTTTTTTCTGTTCGAAATAAGTAATAATATTGCATATTTTTCTCTATAAACTACAGGAAAACATATATCACATATTTTTGATTTAATTGAAAGCCATACATTCAAAATCTTATACAATTTGAAGATTTCATATTATAAGTACAAGTATACCTAATTATAGTATTTTGGCAAATGTGAACGATTATTTACTTAAACAACTTGACAATACTCATATAAATGTATTTATTTAATAAATTGCTCTTAAGATGTTTAAGTATCAGACATCTTCTACTTAGCATTTTGTTAGCGGTTTAAGAAGTCTATAAATAAAGTGATTCAAAAATTATATAAAACGTTTATCGTTTCTGGTTGAGTTTATGTAATGCAACTACTTAATGAGTGAATTTTTCTGAATTAATTGACCTCTACTCTCTAGGCCCCGGTGTTTGTTCCGGTTTCTCTTCTGACCGTTCACCCGACCCCGATCAGTGACGTCACGACAACGGCTAGGTCTCTCTATGCATTTGACGTCACGGACACGAACCCAATTACGTGCACAGTCGATAACACCAAGTTTGAAATCAAAACGGTTGGATCAGGTTCGTATTATTTACAAATCTAAGAAAAAACTTTAAAAAAGTACGCCCCGCCTGCACTGGAGTTTCGTTTCGGAAATGCCTATAAACGAAACTTTCCATTAAGGCTGAAAGTGTCGTCCCTAAAAAGCCTGTGCGGACTGCACAGGCTGCTATGTGATTTTTTTTAATGAACAAGAATTACGCTCTATTTTCTCTAAACGAGTCATCTGACCAACAATAAACAAACTCTTCGAATAGTTCATACTGAGACATATAGTGAGTTTTATTTTTATTTTCTTTAAACATTTAGGCTGACTATGTTTTCACTGTTTTCATTTTTTGAACTTATTTTTAAAAAATGTACTTTTGCACTTATTTGAATATGTTAAATGAATTATTTATATTTTCTTCATTTTTTTGTTAAATATGTGTTATTTCTTATTATATTTATATATAATTTTCATATAATTTTCGTTTTTATTACATTACTCTGATTTTTTTTATTCAATAAATTATATTTTTAGTTCTTGCAGTATTATTGTCAACTAGTTAAAGTTTGCAATTTGTTTTATCTGCAGCCTACGAACTTTGGCTGAAGGCGGGGTCAGCGAGTACGCTGAATCATGACGTCACCGCTGTAGAATCCATGACGATCACGTGCAGTGACCGGACGGACCAAATCACCAGCAGTTACAAGGTGGACATTCGGACGCGGTACGTGTACATTTAAGCGGCGCTCTGGGAAAACGGGGCTTAATGCAAGTGCGTACAGTGTCGTCTAAGATTAGCCTCTGCAGTCCGCTTGTACGGCATTTTACTTTTAAAGCCCCATTACTACTCAAAATCAACGAAAATATTGTACAATATTTCGTAAAATAAAGTTGAACAATTAAAAATCAGTGTTCCTAATGGCAATTGCCGAAATTTCAACGCCAGATGTGGTCTGGTAAAATAGATGTTTGTAGACACAAAATGCTCGTTTTTATTAATGTTTTGCATATTTAATTCCATTTTAGTTTCCCGCAACGATATGTATTCATACGACACATTAACACTAACATGGTACCATTTTAGTGTTCATTTTATTTGCGGGAAATTAAAATGGAATTAATTGTGTCACAAACATATAAAAACGAGCATTTTTTTATCTACAAAAATATATGTTATCATATGACATCTAGCGTTGAAATTGTGGCTATTGCTATAAGGAACACTGATTGCTTAGGTGTTAACTTTATTTTACGAAATACTTTATGAAATTGTCTTTGATTTTGAACGTTATAGAGGCTTAAAAGAAATTCTCTTTTTTATCAACAAATCCTGTTAAAGCGAAAAGTATCGTCCCTGATCAGCCTCTGCAGACAAGACAGATAAATCTGGGACGACACTTAACGCACATGCATTAAGCCCCGTTTTACCCCAGCGCGGCTCATCTTTTATCGAATTCACCGGTATTCTCTCCTACATGAGCACCGCAATCGGAAGACCGCATGGACGCAGTGTTTCGGAGTAGCTCGTTATGTCGGTCCGTTGATGTATCCGGAAAGCTGCGTCCTAAGCTATGGACGGTTGCATTAAGTCAAGGCAATGACAGATATATGAAGTATTTCAAACTGTGGATCGCCAAAGCGTTGCGGGCATCGGGGTGGGGTGGGGGGAGGCAGCGTGAGGATTGCAAGATACAGGCGACGTTCGATTCCAGGCATAGAAGTTGTGTATTTTAGTTCCCGTTGTGAAAAACCCAGCAGACTGAAGAAAAGCGTTTGTTTTTAGATAACATGGCCTGATATTTTTTGGACAACATTGAAAAAACATGTTCATATATTTGACGATTTTCCAAAGTTGTGTCGGTAATTCCCAAAATAAAAGAATAATCGATATAACTGAGCGAACACACTATGGACATAGATATATGCTTCTTAATCCGTTTTGTTATGGCTTAGACTTAGATATTATATATCTATATCATGGGATATATTTCACAAGTTTTGTATCTTTCTAAATCAAAACATGATTCTTAATAAATGGTATTTGCTTTACTTTCAAATTGAAATAAAAGTTTATGTTCTTTAAAGGTCCCCGTTCTAACCAATTTTGCCGGTACTTCCGGTCCGCTGGGAGACCTATCGCCAGTGGGAACTTCTGTTCACCAGTTCACCGTCACCGACCAGGATGACGCCATTTCCTGTTCCATCAACGCGCAGGAGAGCGCAAAGTTTGGCATCACTAAGTTGGATACCGCTACCGGAGCGCAACGTAGGTTTGGTGACGTCATTTCGTGAATGTGTAGACGTCGTTGCGTAAGTTTGTTGACGGTAATACGCACGTAGAGTGACGTAATTTAAATGATGATGATGATTATTGTGATAGTTTTGCAGTCATTTATATGATGATGATGATTGTAATAGTGGTGTTGTTGATGAAGAGTAGGAATATAATGATCAGGATACTGCTGCTGCTTATGATGATGATGTTATGGTGATGATGATGATGATGATGATGATGATGATGATGATGATGATTATGATGATGATGATGATGATGGTGGTGGTGGTGGTGGTGGTGATGATGATGATGATGATGATGATGATGATGATGATGATGATGATGATGATGATGATGATGATGATGATGATGATGATGATGATGATGATGATAATGATGATGATGATGGTGATGATGAGGAGACGGAGGAGGAATTTTCGTTAATGCGAGTGTTCAAAGATGGTTAAATGGTTTAAATATCGGTGACACCTTTGACTAAGCCATCATGGTAAGGTGCTTTTTTGACAGGGTTCGACGTCATGACGATTGCCACGCTTGATTACGACTCTGCTACGAGTTACACGATCACCGTCACGTGTACTGACGCTATCAACCCTGTGACGTCATCAAGGACCATCAACTTAGCCGATGACGTAAGCATAGTAAAAATCAATATCTTAAAACGATTTAAGTATTTGTTAAAACGTGTTTTTCGAATAAGTCAAAACGTTTATTGTTAGGCAAATACTGTTCGCTGAAGTCGAGGTGAACGATTAACGTATAAAACTATTGACAATACATATGTCTGCATTGGCGTAACTTTTCCCAATATACATTATAGCACTCATTCCGTTGGTTTTTTGGTTTTGGTATTCCATCGCTTGAAAAGTGGGAATATATTTCTTTGAACCTATACGTCGGTCGGTCGCAATCGTGATGCATCAATTATCTCCGTCAACCTTCGTAAGATAGATCTCAACAATCGTGATACATCGACTATTTCCGGAATTCTCCGTAAGATTGATTATGCAACAAATCGTCTCCTGAACCAGACTGTGTAGATCGGCATTTTCGTTTCCCTTCGTTATCAAGAGACCGTTTGACTTACGACCATCTGAATTGGTATGCTGGCTACTTGGAAAGAGCAGACGACGCCTTTTACTTTCTGGTCAAAAGGTCACATGTCAAAGTCATAGTGCTTGTAAGATGAAATTCGTAATAGCAGCAGAGCTAAAGAATGGTTTGATCTCGGATAATCTTAGTTCAAGGTCCCGGCACACGGGCAACATCTGTAACATGTAAACTCAGTTAATTTCTGCAAGATATATAGATAACGCTTCGACTAAAGATATCCCAAACAAGTGTGTTGGTTATTCTTAAAGAAAGGAAGTGGCCAAAAATGTTGAGGTTAATTAACTGGACAGGCGTGTTTTTTTACATACGATATGTCGTATATATTAGTTCGCTGTCAATATGGAGATGGGATACGCCTGTCGATTTGAACATGAAGAAATCAAAGATCACTAAGGCTTTTGATATTGAAAAACAAAATTTACATACTGATGCATTGGCTGTATGTCGGGGATATGAATATTTTTCGAACATCATTTTTCACTTGTATAGTAGTCTTCTGTGGTCGTTATGGCTTCAAGCAGGTAATCATGTTTCCAGATTTATGAAAAAACCTCATTTAATTTACACACTGCTTCAGAAACCCGTTTTCTCCGGACTTCCGGCTACGTTGTCGCCGGCACGTAACGATGGCTTTCAGACGGCGACGTTACTTTGCACGTTCAGCGTCACGGACGCCAACGACCAGAGTATTAGCACGTGCTTGATACAGGTTAGTAACTTCGGGCTGTTTCGGGAATTCCCGGTACTTCTTCGTCTTTTACCGTTTTGTTTAAAGTTTTAATATGACACCAATGACCAAAGTGTGATCATTTGCTAGATACAGGTAAGTAACTTCGGGCTGTTTCGGGAAATCCCGGTACTTCTCCGTCTATTTCCGTTTTGTTTAAAGTTTTATATGACGCTAACGACCAAAGTGTTATCTTTCGCTCGATATAGGATAGTAACTAGTAGAACTGATCAATAAAAAATCTACATTGTTGTTTCGGGAATTCCAGGTACTAATCTTCTATGCCCAATGGACCATGTTGTTTACAATTTTGTTTTAAGGCTTGTTTTGTTTTGTTCAAAGTTTTGTTTTGGAAATAGCCGTTACTTTTCCGTCTATTTTCGTTTTGTTTAACGTTTTGTTAAAATATTCAGTAATACCCGGTACTTCCAAACCTTTTCTGTTTTGTTAAAAGTTTGGACATCCCTGTCTTTCCATGTCCATAGCCGTTTGTTTAAATTTCAGTTACCCCGGGTAGCTGTTTTCGATACACACTTTACTTGTATTACAAACAGCTATTTCTATTTATACTTAACATATGTACTACCTGTGAAACAAAATAGAGGGATTAAACTCTTTTAAGTGTAAACAAGCGTTTGAAAAGCATAACACAAATAATAAACTTGTTAGTTTTCTAATATAATCGATTTTTTATCACCTCATGCTCGCAAAAATATAAACCAGTAATTCACGAGTGGCGCAGTCCTAAATGCAAATTACAATTGAGTGGCTCAGAAAACCGGGCTTAACTCATGTAAGTAAAGCGTGGTACTAGATTAGCGGATGCAGTTCGCACAGGCTTATCAGGTACGACACTTTGAACCGAGACCGTATTTTTGTTTAGAAGAGACTTCACTTAAACGAGCAAATTCCATAAAAAATGAAACTGTTGTTCGACCTGCACATGCAAATCTGGGACGACAATTTACGCAAATGCTTTACGTCTAGTTTTCCCATAACGAGTCTCAATTCATCTTATCACTCGTAAAATAAAATGGACTAATCAGGGACGACACTTTCCGCTGTTATAATATTTTTTCATTTAAAGAAAGTCTCTTCTAAGCAAAAGTCAAGTTTAGGCGGAAAGTGTCGTCCCTGTTTTGCCTGCGCGGACTGCACACAAATAACCTCTACTTATCCTGCAGGCGCCGATGGACAGCTTCTTCAACCTGGTTCCCGGCACGGCGCCGACATTTGCGATCTTGGGTCAAAGCCAGCGTGACGTTGTACGCAGCGTCATCACTCTCCTCGTAAACGTCCAGTGCGATGACGACAGATTGCCCGCGAATACCATTACCGAAACGTTCACTGTTCCCTTACTTGACGAGGTATTGTGAATAGTGTTAATTCGTCGGCAAGATATTTCGCAATCGAGATACATCGGCTTTCTCCGGGCTCCTCCGTAAGATAGGCAGATTTAAGCAATAAATCGTCTGCTGATCCAGAGTGGAAATTTCGTGTTTGTTTTTTACTACTTAATACTTACTTTCACAGTTGCTTCACTTGATAAGGTACTATAAAATCGTTATATTCGTAACAATGAAATTTCTTGGTTTAAAAAAATGAATTGCTCGTTGACATTTAAATTCGTTGATTTCTGATTTGGGATAAGAGAAACACAAAAATGCCTCGATCATTTTTCTATTTCTATTTGATTCGCGGATGATCAACGAAAATAACAACAAATGATCATACAGTATGTTACGCAAGATTATAATGCTCACACAAAATATAGCTTACCCACATCTGTGACTTCTTCTTGATATTGTGATATTTTCAAAATGTGTGATTTTTGATAGTTTTCATAGCATTAATTATTTTGAGCAAACAAAATGTTGCGCATTTAAATGTGTTATCACATTAAAAACAAACACGAATAAGCCTCTTGGAAAACGTCGCTTAATGCATGTTTGTTCCAGTTAAGCCTTTGCAGTCTGAACGGGATAATCAGGACGATCTTATCCACTTTAAAGGAATTTTTTGTTTACAGTGCGTCTCTTCTAAAATCCATTTAAGCCGGTAATTAATTAATGTCTTATGATATTTTAATATAGATTTTCTTCTTTCTTAAGATAAATGTATAGTAACAATTGTTGGTCGCGACTCGTTTTGTCAAATTGACTGCAAAAAATGGTAAAAAAAACAAATGGATGATGATGATGATGATGATGATGATGATGATGATGATGATGATGATGATGATAATGATAATGATAATGATAAAAATGATGATGATGATGATGATGATGATGATGTTGATGATGATGATGATGATGATGATGATGATGATGGTGATGATGATGATGATGATGATGATGATGATGATGATGATGATGATGATGATGATGATGATGATGATGATGATGATGATGATGATGATTATGATCATGAAGAGGATGATGATGATGATGATGATGATGATGATGATGATGATGATGATGATGATGATGATGATGATGATGATGATGATGATGATGATGACTATGATGATGATGATGAATGATGATGATGATAATGATGATCATGATGATGATGATAATAATGATAATAATAATTATTATATTAATAATAATAAATGAGTGTATTTACTATTCAGCCTCCGACATTCGTTTTGGGAATTCCCGGAACATCTCCGTCTATTTCCGACTCGACCGTCATGGCGACGTCACTTGGTGTATTCACCGTTACCGACCCCGACACGACGTGCAGTATTATGTCACCGGTGACGTCAGTGTATGAGATCACACCCTCGATGTCACCGGCAGATCCTCAAAAGCCGGGTATGTTTCTTCCAAATACAGCTTGGCATAATACAACTTGTCCGGGCGGAAGATGTATATTTCATAATGAATTTTATTATTATAATAACTACACAAATAATCCGTCTTTCCAGGTTTTCGAATCCAATGACCTTAATGAGCCCATTCTAACGCGTTTCCGCTGAAATCCACAGGCTTTTAAGAACAACAGCGTTGTGTCTACTCGCTGTATTAGTACTAGGCGTTTGTTCCACGTTTGCGATGATGGGCATTACAAACGCTATATTATTTTATTGATTTTGATAGATAATTATCCAAACACGAATATATATTTTAAAGATTGTTCCAACTCACAAGTGCTCTTTTGCTCGTGTGAGTAAAATGCATGCATTCTGTCGTTGAATCAATGATACATTTAAAAAAAAAAAAAAAAAAAAAATTAGTCCGCACAGGCTAATCAGGGACGACACTCTACGCACATGCATTAAAAACCCTTTTTAGGAATAGTTCTTATGATATTATACAATGACGTCACATTTTTTACTTCACGTCCGATTGATATGACGCTGATCAGGAACCAATCTGTTTTCTGATATTATAATTGTTGCAATAATTAAGTAGTGCATCCAAAAAAATCAATCGTAAAACGAGTTACATGTTCCTAGCTTAAAGATCTAGCATCTTATTATTTTTGTTTTCTAACCACAGGAATTTAAAGCTGGTTCGGTGGCTGTGCGACGTCATTGGGGAACTACGGACCCGGATACGACATGTTCTGTGACGTCACCTGTGACAACAGTCTATGAAATCAGAAAAATTGCGTCACCGACCGATCCCTAGAAACCGGGTAACAATTTAGTCAAAAATAAATGAACCGCGCTCTGTGAAAAAAGGGGTTAAATGCATGTGCGTAAAGTGTCATCCCATATTAGCCTGTGCAGGAACGACTCTTTTCGCGTTTATGATATTTTTCGTTTCAAGAAAGTCTCTTCTTGGCAAATTGTCCTGTTAAGGCGAAAAGTTTCGTCCCTGATGAGCCTGTACAGGACCGGGCAGGATGATCTGGGACGACACTCTACGCACATGCCTAAACCCCCATTTTCACAGAGTGCGGTTCATATAAACATTTGAACTGTTGCTGTAAGTATTTAACTTATTTTTATATGTAAGTATTTAACACGTCTTAGTAAACGTAACTCATACGAGCCTCGTTCTTGGAAAACGGGGCTTAATGCACGTACGTACAGAGTCGTCTCAGAATAGCCTGTGCAGTCCGCGTACGCTCATCAGAGACGAGATTTTCCGCTTTGAAATATTAATTGTGAGGGCTGAAATCTAGTTCCATTGTATTACAGAGTTCAAAGTGTGGATCAGAAACGCCGTTACCCAGGCGTCTATCGACTTCAATGACTAGGCTGTTCCGCTGCCGCTAACAAGCAAGTGCACAGACGGGAACCTTGTCAATGACATCACGGGGACGTTTAACGTCAACATCGTCGACTCGGTAAGTTGCGTTCACGTTTTTAACCCATCTATGCCTAGTGGACTCTCCCATCCTTCTAGATGGGATCAAGTTCTTTCCAAAATTAGGGATGTACAGTATATTTATAACTATAGTTAGAATATTTCTTACAGAAATTCATTTAAGCAAACAGCGCAGACCCTGATGAGACGCCGCATCATTCGACGTCTCATCTGGGTCTACGCTTTTTACCAAGGTCTTTTTACTAGACGCTAGACATACATGGGTTAAAGGATATGGAAATCCTAATGAATTGCTTGAGGAGCATTATACTGTTTGTATCAAAGACCTATAGATGTTATCTATAGGTCTTTGTTTGTATATTGTGTATGCTCTTTCAAAAACGACCAATCCTGATTTTTTAAAATACATTCTCAAGAACTGATGCAATTCATATAAACATTGACACTTCGTTTCGAGTGTTTGTCGCTTGAACCCAAAAACGCAAATTGCGCGTAGCTATGCCGGCAGCAACAACTTATTCCGAGTCTATAATGTTTGACATATATATTTGCTATCGAGAGAAACATTCATTTTTCGGCTTGAGCCGATGTTGTTGGCTTGAGGGTTTAACAACGTTTTGTTGAAAGATACGAGCCTATTTCTGAGAAGACCGGGTTTGATGCGTGGGACTTTTAAAGTGTCGTCCCATATTAGCCGGTGCAGACAGCACTGTTTTGGACGTGTGGTCTTCGATTATTGATAAAAAGTATTGACTTGACTTTGTTCTAGCTAGAAATTCAGTGAATATCCATGCCAAATGGTAACTAGTAACAGATAATCTTCGATAGTGATGACGTAATATCCTGTGTAATGATTTTATTATTTGACTTCAGCCACCGGCTTTCACTGCACTGCCTGCTACCGGATCTAACATTTTCGACGGTCTCAAACACGCCACCGAAACCCTTCACACATTCAGCGTCACCGATAGCGACGACACTGTTACGTGCTCTGCAAGAGCGCCGGAAAACGCCCTTTTTGAAGTGGTCGCCGGCGTGGCACCAAGTAATAAACTGGAAAAATCAATACCAATTTAATCCTCGTTCTGGGAAAACTGGGCTAAATGCATGTGCTTTAAAAGTCGCCCCTGAGCGGACCAAGGCTAAAAGGTGACGACACTTTTCACTTTTATATGTTGTTTTCCTTTTTATGAAGTCGATTCTACACGAAAATCCAGCTTAAGCGGAAATTGTCGTCCCTGATTAGCCTGTGTAGACTGCACATGATAATCTGGGACGACACTTTACGACCATACATTAAGTCTAGTTTTCACAGAAAAGACTCAATGGAGTCACGGATAAATGCGTTTTAAGGTCACATCAGTTTAAGTTTTATATGACCTCGTATATAATACTCATTTTAAATTGTCAGATAACGCGGAGACGTTATTTTCTACTGTATGCAATCACAGTTGTGCCTTTTATCATACCGTTATGGTGATATCAACGTTATACACGATGCAGGATCAACGGGGTTCACAGGGCTTTACACACGAGCGGGGCAGAATGTAAACACAACGTTAAGAACTTTATTTTGTAAATATCTTAAGTTGTTGAGATACATTTGCACAAATCTTTTGTCAACAAGTATAAGGCGTTGTCAGTCGCTGTAACACGTTGTCAATTAGTATAAGGCGTTGTCAGTAGCTATAACACGTTGTCAACCAGTATAAGGCGCTGTCAGTCGCTGTAACACGTTGTCAACCAGTATAAGGCGCTGTCAGTAGCTATAACACGTTGTCAACCAGTATAAGGCGCAGTCAGTCACTATAACACGTTGTCAACCAGTATAAGGCGATGTCAGTCGCTTTAACACGTTGTCAACCAGTATAAGGTGCTGTCAGTCGCTATAACACGTTGTCAACCAGTATAAGGCGCTGTTAGTCTTTATAACACGTTGTCAACCAGTATAAGGCGCTGTCAGTCGCTATAAAACGTTGTCAACCAGTATAAGGCTCTGTCAGTGGCTATAACACGTTGCTACCAGTATAAGGCGCTGTCAGTCGCTATAACACGTTGTCAACCAGTATAAGGCGCTGTCAGTCACTGTAGCACATTGTCAACCAGAATAAGGCGCTGTCAGTCTTTATAACACGTTGTCAACCAGTATAAGGCTTTGTCAGTCGCTATAACACGTTGTCAACCAGTATAAGGCGTTGTCAGTCGCTATAACACGTTGTCAACCAGTATAAGGCGCTGTCAGTCGCTGTAAAACTTTGTCAACCAGTATAAGGCGTTGTCAGTCGCTATAACACGTTGTCAACCAGTATAAGGCGCTGTCAGTCGCTATAACACGTTGTCAACCAGTATAAGGCGATGTCAGTCGCTATAACACGTTGTCAACCAGTATAAGGCGCTTTCAGTCTTTATAACACGTTGTCAACCAGTATAAGGCGCTGTCAGTCTTTATAACACGTTGTCAACCAGTATAAGGCGCTGTCAGTCGCTGTAACACGTTGTCAACCAGTATAAGGCGTTGTCAGTGGCTATAACACGTTGCTACCAGTATAAGGTGCTGTTAGTCGCTATAACACGTTGTCAACCAGTATAAGGCGCTGTCAGTCGCTGTAACACGTTGTCAACCTGTATAAGGCGTTGTCAGTCGCTGTAACACGTTGTCAACCAGTATAAGGCGTTGTCAGTCGCTATAACAGGTTGTCAACCAGTATAAGGCGCTGACAGTCTCTATAACACGTTGTCAACCAGTATAAGGCGCTGTCAGTCGCTATAACACGTTGCCAACCACTATAAGGTGCCGTTAGTCGCATTAACACGTTGTCAACCAATATAAGGTGCTGTCCGTCGCTATAACACGTTGTCAACCAGTATAAGGCGCTATCAGTTGCTATTACACGTTGTCAACCAGTATAAGGCGCTTTCAGTTGCTATTACACGTTGTCAACCAGTATACGGCGCTGTCAGTCGCTATAACACGTTTTCAACCAGTATAAGGCGCTGTCAGTCGCTATAACACGTTGTCAACAAGTATAAGGCGCTGTCAGTCTTTATAACACGTTGTCAATATAAAAATATTCAGCAATTAAGATGTTATCAATAAGGGCACATTGTGATCCAGCATACTGTACCAATAGAGGATGGAAAACAGCGGATGCTCGTTAAAGGGCAGGGCGGCCTTTGGAAAGGGCAGTGTGGCGCTAAATTGCTTTGAAAGGGGGCAGTGTGGCGCTACAAAAAATGGCATGGCGCCGCACCACGGTATAACGGCATGGATAAACACTGTACTGATGTCTGCTGCCAAGTGTCATGATTCATGGGCAGTCAGATGATTTGTTGAGATATTTAGAATTAATAACTTGCAATCTAAAAAAATAAACACAATAAACGTTGTCATGTAGTAGTGAATTCGGTTTTATTTAAAATATAAAAACAGTTATCTCCAAGTTTAAATTTGAATTTGTAGTTAAGTCAAATACATTTTCCTCCAAACCACGCGTTATTACTGGGGACCTTTGGATTGGAAAAAACAACGTTATTGCGTTTAAAACTGGGAAATTGATATTGTTTTTTTTGTGCATACAAATGCCTTAAAATGAAGAATAATTTTGTTTTCAAATATTGCATTTACTATGTTAAACTGTTATAGCTAAACTAGGAAAATAACTAAATGTTGCAATTTATTATAAAAAAAGATATAAATATTTGTTAATAATTTTTGTTTAAAACTTTAATTTGTAAATTTAGGTACTCATTTCAGAAAAATATAAACATTAAGGGTTAGAAATGATGCCGAATTTTGGCCTCAAATTTCACCAAAAAAAGACCATAGTGTAATTTCAGGAAATCCTCCAGTTAGGATAAGAAGTTTATCCCGGCTGATGTTGACACATATCTCTATGAGGTTGGGGGAAACATTGGTGAACGCTGCCTGCCCGACAACACGAACATGTCGGCTCTGTACAAGGTCAACCCCAACGCTGAGTGGGTCTTGAAACACAGACAACGCATGAAAGCCGATTACCCGCGTCTTAAAATCGTTCGACAGAGACTGAAATTTTGCTGGCAGAGAGAATGGGCAAAACCTCGTATTTAGCTGTTCTGACAAAAGCCCTCCATCCCATTTCTTTGTATAGTTTCCATTTAGAGCTTCAATAACTATTTTGAGCTCCCATTTCTATTTAGAGCTCACTTGTGTTTTTAGAGCCCTTATGTCTGTTTAGAGCTTCAATTTATATGTATTGCTCCCATTACTATTTAAAGCTTCTTTGTTATTGTATGTTTTCTGCAAAGTATTATACATGCATTATAATGACTGATGCTGGCCCTTTTTGACCCATATCCGACAGTGCTCATTTAATTTGCGTTAATCTTTCATCTTTACTTTATTTGTAGAAACCATACGATCATCCTACTGGTTCTACCCTGGGTTTTTTGTCTGAAAATATTAAAATTAATACACACATCAATGTATTAACATTACAGACACTCGCTCGTTGAATCAATATTGCCTTGAGCTAAGCGAAAAGACTTTTCAGACACAAAAGTGCGAACACACTTACACTATTATTTAAGGGCTAACTGTATCCGATAATTAAAACCAAAATCTTGATCCGCGAAACTAAATGACTGATTGACTGAGTCAGTGACTTTGTGATTGAGGGAGTGATTGAGTGAAAGAGTGAGTGTGTGAGTGACTGACTAAATGAGTGATTGATATGCATCTATTTAAAATGTATTCTTCACCATTAAGGCATAATAATGAACGTATCGAAACTACTTGAAATGCATCCCTGGGTTCTCCCTGTGCTTTGTGTTGGAAGCTTAAAGTGATATTATGGGCATCTAACAGTATGAAGGCGTCTATCGCAACCGTTGTGTTTATTTCTGGTGTTTTCACTTCATATACACTTATATTTGTTAATGCAGCATCAACATACTAAAAACAATATGCTGGAAAGAGCAAAATAATCCATTTGAATGTCAACCGTAATTTCGTTTTGACAACTGACGACAGAAATGATTCGATGAACAATGTGAGTCTTAATGTAGTTTTCATGCAGATTCGTTCATACGACACAAAGACACAATTTTGTTTTACGGATCGTTTCGGCTCAGAGGACTGGGTGAGTCATGTAAAATATAGAAAATAATACATATTTTTTTTATAAACAACTGGTAGCAAGATGAGTAGTAGATAATGGGTCAGTTACCACATTTTTACTAATTCGTTTGACCTGTTAATTCTTTTCAGCTCAATTCAACAGTGTAAAAATGCCCATACTATCACTTTAACAATTGTTTATATTCACATTGTCTTGTTTATCTATTCATCCATTCATTTTTTAACATGATCGTCCGTGTTAATGAGATAAATAACTCTCAAATCTTGAATGCAGCGATTAGATGTAATGAAATGTTTTATTTTCCGTAGTTCAAAATACAACAAATGCTTAAATATAATGGTTAGACTTAACCACCAATCAGTCAAACATCAATAATTCTTTAAGGGGTCCATATATCGGAAAAGTAGCACCGGAATCGGATTCAGGAAGACAAAATCACATAGATTGGACTATCTTATTGTTTTATTTCACTGGAATGTAAGGTGTACTGGGTTTTGCGCTTCTGTTAAAAGAGTGCTGCATTCTTATCGAAATGCACAATTTAAACTATATAATTCTTTAACGAGTCGAGATATCGAAAAATTAACACCGGATTCGGATTCAGCGACGAAAATTCATAGAGATTTCACTATCTTATTGTTTGATTTCGATGGAGCGAACGAGCTAGCGAGCGAGCGTATTTTATTTGTGCACGTAAATAGGACTTCATGAGAAAAGGGTGCTTAATGCAAAACATTTTTTGATTATAACTTTTGTATTTTTTATTTTTTTTTTCATTTTTTTTCAAACTTTTAAACAAAACTATAAACTGTTTATGTTTTATTAAAAACAAAAAAATAATTTTTTTTCATTATATGATACATATATATTTTTTTATTTATTTTTTAAAAATTGATAACTTTTGAACGGCTGTAGATATCTTAAAAATTCCAACGAACTCGTGATCAGCGTGGTCATAGGCATATATAATAAAACATCTGTTTATTTTATTTCAACTTTATTTTTTTTTAATGAATAAATTAGTTATTAATGTTTTAAATGTAACGGACATAACATTCCGCATCTAGCGCTTCAATATCATGTTCTTAATTCTATCCAACAGTTCTGCATTATGAAACAAACGTTTACAATATAGTTAAGAAACTAAATCACTCGCATCATGCCAACAACTGAGTCTGGGATTGAAGCCGGATCGCCTTGGTGAGAAGCGTGTATACCAACCACTGCGCTGAAAGGACATGCACACGTGTTTTCCCAGAGCGAGGCTCATTTTGTCTTTCAAATGAATTGTGCTGATGCAGTACTTACTGATAAGGATTTCTTGACAGCTGATATATAGATATAAACGAGGGTCGCATGATAGGAAACATGGCTTAATGCACACGCTAATCTGGGACGACGCTTTACGCACATTATGCGACTCATATCTAATGCAAGTGTTTCGAGTTTTGACTCGAAAAGCAAAATAGGTTTGCCGAATGGTTTCCATGGGTGAGTCTTGGCCCGATGTTCTACAACGCGGTCGCTAGTTTCGAATCTCTGACGACGACATTATCAGTGTGTTCTTTAAAGTGATATTGTGGGCATTTTTCACTGGTGAATGAGCTGAAAAGAATTAACTGGTCTATAACTACAAAAATAATCCGTTTTTCCAGGTTTTCGAATCCAATGACCTTAATGAGCCCATTCTAACGCGTTTCCGCAAAAATCCACGGACTTTCAACAACAACAGCGTTGTGTCTACTCGCTGTATTAGAACTAGGCGCTTGTCCCACGTTTGTGATGATAGGCGCATATTATTTTATTGATTTTGATAGATAATTATCCATAAACGATTAGATATTTTAAAGATTGTTCCAAATCACGAGTGCTCTTTTGCTCGTGTGAGTAAAATACATGCATTCTGTCGGTGAATCAATGATACATTTAAAAAAAGGCCTTTTGCCAAACTGTGAACAAGACCATATAAGATCACAAAATTATGGATAAATTATGAACAATCTTTATCAGAAACCCATATCAACTCTAAAGCAATCTTTGTTTTACATCAATTAATGTTTTATTATTCAAGAGTTCCAAGTGTGGATCAGTGCCGCCGTTACTCAAGCGTCTATAGACTTCAATGACCAGGCGGTTCCGTTGCGGTTGAAGATCACGTGTACGGACGGAAACACCGCCATCACGGGAACGTTCAGCGTCCACATTGTCGACGAGGTTTGTATTTTATCATTTGAGTCGCGTTCTCAGGCTTAATGCATGTGCATAAAGTGTCGTTCCAGATTACCCTGAGCAGTCCGCACAGGCTAATCTATGGCGCACCAAAGGGGTCGAAACTTTAACTTCTGCTTGAGCAGAAAAAAATGCTGCTCGAGCAGCATTTAAATGCTGCTCGAGCAGCATATTGCTGCTCGAGCAGCAATTTACTGGTCGAGCAGCATTTAAATGCTGCTCGAGCAGCAAAATTCCTGCTCGAGCAGCAATATGCTGCTCGAGCAGCATTTATTTTTAGAATAAGCCATTGAACCCGTCAGCCAATCAAATTTGAGCTTACAAACGGACGACATTAGCTATCTCTACGGAAACGAAATAGACCGGTGTAGCGTCAATATTGTCAGATCGTGAGATCTGACGATTTTCACAGTACCCCCGTGATATTGCTCCGATCAGTCGCCGTGAAAAATGTCAGATTGATGAAAAAAAAAATTAACGCATTGTTGTGTCAATTCAACTTAATTTTGCGTTTTAACATCTTGCAGTTATTTTCGGACATCTTTTTTTTTGGACGTTGAACCTAAACACATTGTTCACAACAAAGTTATCAAAACAGTAGTCCTAACACCATGCAAACATTTGAATTTTCAAACGATTTTCGTTTTAAATGTTATATATATCGATGATGTACATGCATAACGTTGTAAAGAAATATGGTAATGCCTAATTTACAGTCATGAGTGTTGCAGTTTTTTAATACAAAGTCAAAGATATAACATTGATTTAAGAAAATATTTTCAGATTATATATATATATATATATATATATATATATATATATATATATATATATATTATTTCAGCTTTAAAAAGTTAAAAACTGATTATGAACCAAATTCAGTTCCAGAAATGAATAATCCCAATCGGTGTTTTTATCATTATTTTAGCTAATTCACATGTACACTCAATTCAGGAAAACTATTGTATTATATTTCACACAATCATAGTTACCACTATCATCATTTATTTAATATGTCAATACGCTCGATTGGTAATTGTCGGTTCGGCTCGGGTAATGCTTTAAAGTAACCCGTGTACTCTTAAGTATACTTTAATGTACCCCGGGTACGCTAAATATACTTAAACGTACCGTTGGTCTGTCTGTCAGTGCAGTCACTCACAAACTTTTCAGTGCTTTATTTCAGAAACTCAATATAAGTTTTCAACATGAAACTTTATGGGTGTATAAATATAGCTGAGGAGAGGTGCCATGCACAAGAACCATAACCCGTCGCTTTCTGAAATAAGAGTTATTGCGCTTCGTTGTTTTTGTATGATGTAACTAGGGCTATATCTCAGATACTATAAAAGATTTTAACATGAACAGAACAGAATATTTTATTTTAGCTTAAGCATACAGCCCATCGCTATAAACATACATATGCAATAACAGCATGCGTGACAATTATATACAAAACATACATCCTTTTGAGGAAAGATCAATTAAAAAAAGTAATGACATACAACATGTTTTAGTGAGACTGTCACATGGATGGGGTTAATACAAAGTGATCATATAATGTTAACACGAAATTTAATAACTGTTACAAATATAACATTATTCTAAGCTTATTGTCTTTGTGGAAGATATATCAATTATACTACACATATAGCACATCTTCTCGTAACTTAAAGCATTTTAAACAAAAAATGGCAAGTTTTCTTAACACTATTTTGTTTGAACAATTAAGTTGTTCGATAAACTTGAACATACTAGGTTGTGATCTGTAATACTTTGGAATTAATGTCTTCCTAATATCGGCATAATAAGGACATTTAATAACATGAAACTTCATGGGTGTATAATTATCAATGCACGAGAACCATAACTGTACATGTATACTTTCTTACATAACGGTTATTGCCCTTTCTTGTTATTGTTATTTTATGATGTAACTTTTCAGGGCTATATCTCATTTATAGAACCATGCATAAGAACCACAACCCTTCACTTTCTTAAATAAGAGTTATTGCCCTTTGTTGTTTTTGTATGATGTAACTTTTCAGGGCCTTATCTCAGAAACTATAAATACAATATTTCAACATGAAATTTCATGGGTGTATAATTGTCAATGAGAATAAGTGCCGTGCACAAGAAACATAACCCTAGTACATATGTACACGTCTGATGTTACTTTACAGGACTATATCACAGATACTATACACGATTTAAAGATGAAATTTAATGGATGTTAAGATATCAATGAGGAGAGGTGTCATGCACAAAATCTATAACCCTACACTTTTTTAAATAAGAGTTATTGCCAATTGTTTTTTTATGTTGTTACTTTTAAATAAGTGAGATAAGGGTACAACCCTTCAAATAAACTTTTCTGTTAGTTCTGCACCCATCAATAATCAAAATTTATTTGGCGGGGGATATCAATTTAACGAATTTGCTTATTATTAGTCTAAACGTTGAAATAGACTTAATATTTTAAGTAGCAATGAGAATATAAGACACAACAGACTCATCAGTCATCAGTATAATGTTAGCATATCTTTAGTCGGTTACTGAACTAGGGCAAATAAAGTTAAAGTTTATCAGGTGGTCTAAAAGTTCTCACCGCCTAGCAGATAAGTCTACAAAGTATTTTAAAACCGGTTCATGAACATGAAGTGATAAGTCATTTACGCCATCGGGATTATTTATTTTAAGTCAATATGCTTTTGGAATCTTAAGGCACTCATTGAAAAATACACCACTACATAAATAAATATCTAGGTCAATTGTGATTATGTCAAGCAATGATTATCATATCAATTATTATCTCCAGAGTTATTCTTTTTTTCTTACACTTATCATAATCTAACCATCTGCATTATTTTTGCCAAACAGGTGTTTTTGCAATCTGAGCACCACAATCATCAATATTTTTGTGTGGATATAAAGATGTTATAAAAATGTAGGATTATAAAACCTTAAGTTGTATTGTGCTGTACTTGTTTAGGAGATGTGTAATACCAACTGGCTACTTCTGTTTTCAGAACTAAAAGGCACATAAGGATTTTATTAATATTTTGTTGAGTTCTCAGATTAATCGAGCCCAAAGCACTTCCTGCTACAAAAACATATTTTCGAGCAACAACACATATTGATAATATCCATTTTAATGCCGTGCAGGTCTTTACAGTGGAGTGATTGAGTCGCACAGATTTGTTTGTCACACTCCATGAATCAGAAGTCTGCGTCTCACGACTAGTCTCGATAAACTGAATCATGGGCCTGTCGCAACATTGTGGGATGCTTTTTCATGACCAAACATTTGGCAGTCTGGAAATAAAGTAAAAGTCATTCATACTTAACTTAAAAAACAACAACATTTGTTTGCAATAAGAAAAGCATATATTCACTAGATTAAGTGTTCACAAAAAATACTATTTCTGAAAATAAAATTGCAAGAACGATAGTTTGACAGTGAAAAGTATTCATGTTTTATGCATCATAAATATACAACCACATTAAGACACTGAAAAACAACTTTTCATACAAAATAATATAATGGAGCAAAGAGAATGCTTTTTTTCATTATATGACACATTAATAAATCAAAACATGAGTAATCTTCTTGTTTAACCTTTTTTCAGGGTTATTTGACAAAAGTGGGACTCTATAACACAGTTTGATCCTCAGGTTATGATATTACATATGAAATATCATGTCCTTTATAAACAAGGGCTGTTTGTAAAACATGCATGCCCCCCATATGTGCTCTCAGTTGTAGTGACAGCCATTTTGTAAATATGTTTTTTGTCACTGTGACCTTGACCTTTGACCTAGTGACCTGAAAATCAATAGGGGTCATCTGCGAGTCATGATCAATGTACCTATGAAGTTTCATGATCCTAGCCATAAGCTTTCTTGAGTTATCATCAGGAAACCATTTTACTATTTCGATCACTGTGACCTTGACCTTTGACCTAGTGACCTGAAAATCGATTGAGGTCATCTGCCAGTCATGATCAATGTACCTATCAAGTTTCATGATCGTACGACGTAGGCATAAGCGTTCTTGGGTGTTCATCCGGAAACCATTTTACTATTTCGGGTCACCGTGACCTTGACCTTTGATCTAGTGACCTCAAAATCAATAGGGGTCATCTGCGAGTCATGATCAATGTACCTATCAAGTTTCATGATCCTAGGCATAAGCGTTCTTGAGTTATCATCCGGAAACCATTTTACTATTTAGGGTCACCATGACCTTGACCTTTGACCTAGTGACCTAAAAATCAATAGGGGTTATCTGCTAGTCATGATCAATCTACCAATCAAGTTTCATGATTCTAAGCATAAGCATTCTTGAATTATCATCCGTACCATTTTACTATTTCGGCTCACCTTGACCTTTGACCTAGTGACCTGAAAATCAATAGAGGTCATCTGCTAGTCATGATCAATCTACCTAACAAGTTTCATGATCCTAGGCATAAGCGTTCTTGAGTTATCATCCAAAAACCATTTTACTATTTCGGGTCACCTTGACCTTTGACCTAGTGACCTCAAAATCAAAAGGGGTCATCTGCGAGTCATGATCAATGTACCTATGAAGTTTCATGATTCTAGGCCCAAGCGTTCTTGAGTTATCGTCTTACAACCACCTAGGGGACGGACCGACAGACCGACCGACATGAGCAAAGCAATATACCCCCTCTTCTTCGAAGGGGAGCATAAAAATTTGCGTACGAAACAAATTTGGGTACGAAAAAAATGGGTATGAAAAAAAAAATTGGGTACGAAAAAAAATTGGGAACGAAAAACATTTGGGTACAAACAAATTGGTGACAAAATAATACAATGGATGGTTAAGCAACTTAAAAATTTCAAAGGGCCATAACTCTCTAAATAAATCATCTAACCCGAACCCACTTATAACATGCGCATGTCCTAGAGGTAGTTAAGCTTCCCATAAAGCTTCATTGTATTCCAGTCAGTAGTTGGGGAGAAATAGCCCGGACAAGACTTGCACGACATAAATATGTACTGTTTATAGAAAATTTTAAAGGGCCATAACTCTGTGAAAATTCAACCGACCATACCAGCTGATAATATGCACATCTCCTGTTGGTAGTGAAGCTTCCCATGAAGTTTCATTGAATTCCCATAATAAGTTGCTGAGAAATAGCTCGGACAAGAATTGCACTATAAGTTCAATGGGAAATTTCAAAGGGCCATAACCCTGTGAAAAATCATCCGACGAGAACCGGCTGATAATATGCACATGTCCTCTTGGTAGTGAAGTTTCCCATAAATTTCATTGAATTCCGGTCATTGGTTGCTGAGAAATAGCCCGGACAAGAATTGCACTATATGTACAGTTAATGGAAAATTTCAAAGGGCCATACATTGTAACTCTGTGAAAAATCATCCGACCAGAACAGGCTGATAATATGCAAGTCTCCTCTTGGTAGTGTAAGTTTAATTGGAATCCAGTCATTAGTTGCTGAGAAATAGCCCTGACAAAAATTGTGCACGGACGGACAGACAAAGCGGCGACTATATGCTCCCCCCTTAAAAAATTTGAGGGGAGCATAATAAAGAAGTTGTGGAAATTTAAAGGTGGTACACAAACTTTAAAATAGATTTATCAATTACATGTATATGCTTATTTTTAGTGAAAAAAAGGCCATTATTGTTACAAAATGCTTGATACAGTTATCTGCTCTTGTTTATACATTGGGGTCATGTTAGTTAAGAAGCAAAATACATGTATGAAAGCAATATGTCAAGGGACAAAGAAAATATTTGAGGTGGTATGCAAACTTTAAGATAGATTTATCTATAATATGCATATTCTAAGTGAAAAAGGGCCTAATTCTGTTTAAATGCTTGATACAGTTGTCTGCTCTTGTTTATAGATTGGGGTTATGTTGGTAAAGAAGTATGCAATATATAAAAGCAATATGTCAATGGACATAGGAAATATATTTGAGGTGGTACGCAAACATTCCAATGCGTGCGCCGACGCCGGGGTGAGTAGGATAGCTCCACTATATATATTTCATATATAATAGTCGAGCTAAAAAGTAAATATACTATAAACAACAAGCTAACCTCAATCACAACTTTAATGCAATGCAGTAAAACAACTAGTGACCTGAAAATCAATAGGGGTCATCTGCGGTCACGATCAATGTACCTATGAAGTGTCATGATCCTAGGCAAAAGCGTTCTTGAGTTTTCATCCGAAAATCATTTTACTATTTCGGGTCACCATGACCTTGACCTTTGACCTTGTGACCTCAAAATCAATAGGGGTCATCTGCAAGTCATGATCAATCTACCTATGAAGTTTCATGATCCTAGGCGTATGCGTTCTTGAGTTATCATCCGGAAACCATTTTACTATTTAGGGTCAACATGACCTTGACCTTTGACCTAGTGACCTGAAAATCAATAGGGGTCATCTGCTAGTCATGATCAATCTACCCATGAAGTTTCATGATCCTAGGCGTATGCATTCCTGAGTTATCATCCGGAAACCATTTTACTATTTCGGGTCACCGTGACCTTGACCTAGTGACCTCAAAATCTATAGGGGTCATCTGCAAGTCATGATCAATCTACCCATGAAGTTTCATGATCCTAGGCGTATGCGTTCTTGAGTTATCATTCAAAAACCATTTTACTATTTCTGGTCACCGTGACCTTGACCTTTGACCTAGTGACCTCAAAATCAATAGGGGTCATCTGCGAGTCATGATCAATGTACCTATGAAGTTTCATGATCCTAGGCCCAAGCGTTCTTGAGTTATCGTCTGACAACCACCTGGTGGACGGACTGACCGACCGACAGACATGAGCAAAGCAATATACCCCCTCTTCTTCGAAGGGGGCATAATTAAAAGAAAATGCAAGGCTCTAAAAACCAATGCACCAACTGAAAGGTTCGATGATTATATTCTACATTCTCCCATTATTTTGTTGAATAAAATTTAATGCAGATCTTTACTAAGCAAACTAGAGCTTTGTCACAGACGTGACAAATACCCCCACGTGCCGCATTGACACAGACTATTTTGCATGCTGTCTTCACAAAACAAGAGAATCAAATTTATGGCGATTTTTAAGAATGATAATGCCATTATCATTTATTGACATTTTGACCTTTGAACTCTTGAATTATTTAGCATGACATGCAGTCCAACTTTATGGCAATTTTTTTACTTTTGAACTTCAAGTGTGACCTAGACCTTGGAGTTATCGACATAATTCTTTCGCATGACACATCGTCCAATGACTGTGAACAAATAAACTAGAAATGGCGCGGCAGAGGCCGACGTGTATCCCCACGCCGCATTTTGACTCAGGGGTGCCCCAGGGTTGGTAATCGGGCCATGCATAGTTGAGATTATCCGTATTGCCATAAGAGAGGTTCAGTATCAATTTGAAGACATTCGGTGTAGTCTCCGGTGCACTCAAAATGTGCAGCTCCATGAGATACATATGCATGCCAAATATCAAGTTGCTATCTTGAATATTGCAAAAGTTATGATGCAGGTTAAAGTTTTGGGACACACACACACACACATACAATGACAGACAGGCCAAAAACAATATACCCCCGATCTTTCGATCCGGGGGCATAAAAATGAGTAAAAATCTCTGACCCGGCCCCACCTCAACCCACATAACTTTTGACCCAGGGGTCAGATCAAAATTCCAAATACTAGTAGTGCAGGGTCGCACATATGCTCATAGCTACCATGTGTGTAAGTTTCAAGGTTCTAGTGCTTATAGTGTAGGAGGAGAAAGTGGCCAGGACGGACTGACAGACAGACGGACGGAAGACGGAGATAACCACAATATCCCCACTTTTTCTCCGAAAAGCGTGGTGATAATGAAGCCTAAATGAAAATTTTTCTAAAATTTTAGATGTTAAGTTATGGCAACAGTTTTGTTTGTATTGCATAGGGAAAGGGTTCATGTTTTATAAATGAGTAGGGCCGTTCTGTCAGATGTAATCACTTTTTCACAACAAAAGATGTTAACCAAATGTTTTGATTTTTTTTTTATAAATGTACATGTCTTTTGCACTTAATAAAATCTCATTAAAACATGTTATCGATATTTTATCAATAAACTTGATTTTCGGTAACTTCGAAGGGACTTCCTTCAAACTAAAAATACCATAAAAGCGGAAAGTCTCGTCCCTGATTAGCCTGTGCGGACTGCACAGGCTAATCTGGGACGACACTTTACGCACATGAATTAAGCCCAGTTTTCTCAGAACAAGACACATATAATTCACTGTTCTTTATTTAGACCTTGCTCTCTATATATTAAACATTATATTCTCTATATATTGGACCTTGTTCTTTATAAATTAGACCTTGTTCTTTTTATACTTTATACATTAAACACGATGTCCTCTTACTTGACCTTCCTCTGTAATACAATATATCCTCTATATATTTTGGTAATGTGTCATTAAATATGAATGAAATAATAATAAGTGCTGTACCGTTGTTTATCGAAGGTTTTAAATGGTTTTCAGTTTAGATGTGTAGGAATTGTACCACAAGGGTGACAGTCTGCGTGGTTTAATTATAAGTGTCTGAAAGACTTTGTCATCCATCATATTTGACATTTGACCATGTTCAACTTTTATTTTGGCTTTTTTTTTCAGTTGCTTTTGAATGCTTTATTAGATCGAAATTTAATCATTAATTCTGCTATAATGTAAGTTTGTTTTCACTTTCTGGAGGTTTATAAGAACATTCATTTTGTGTCCCAAGTGTACATGTACAACATTTAATAACCAACTTCAGGCTAACATTGAAGATTATTGGAGAAACATTTTGATTAAAATTGACATTAATTTGAGAAGAGGAAATGTATTTTTTTAATAATGTTATGGTATAGTAAAATATACTTCCCACACATTATCATTTATATGCTTATATTTTTCTTCTGAAGACAAAATATGGAGACATACCCATATAATAAAAGTAGTTCACCCCCAGAGTGAAGAAACCACCTTTTTCTCTTGGAGATTACACCCCTCTGTGTACTTCTTTCCAGAAAATTAGTGCCTTTGTTTATTTTTTAAAAGCTATCACCTGTCCATCAAACATGATAAAAAGTTCGTACACTTGGGACAATGCTATATTTGTCTTGCAAAAAAAGTTCACAAGGTTTTGGCATCAAATTTTCAGTACATCTAGTGATAAGCATTAATGGTTTGAAGAAAATGATGTAAAACCTTGAAAATTCTATCTTATGAAAAATTTAAAATAACTTTCTTGCAAAATGTAAACTTGGGACAGGGACAAATTCTGACCACATTTGGTATTCAGCTGTTCAAAATTTACATGAACAAATAATTGTATAAATACCTGTACAAATGTGTAGAAAAAACATGTGACAGGTTAAAAGGACACTTTTTGCCTATAAATATTGAAGCACTTGATGATGCCACCTCTTAATATACGTGAAGAGAGTTAAAAATTGTGGCACAAAATTGACAAGAACATCATTGCTTTGAACACTTGCTACAACAGATATCAACCTAAGTAAGAAGCATTGTTTTATTTTTCTTAAAGCATATGCATTTTTATATTCATTAAATGATGGCAATTCCAAATATTTCTGAAAAAATTATTGAAGTATAGAATTGAAAATTGCCTTTTACATAAAATGTCACGCAAAACCAGTACACTTGGGGCAATTTTAAGGATATTTTTCAATTTATTTTGTTAATGAAGCAATTTATTGAGAAGAATTTTCACATTTAAGTTAATCACATGGAAACACTTCTGTAAGATTGAAAAAGAACTCAAACATGCTTAATGGTAAGAAAATAAATGCATGTTTTATTTAGGCTTCATTATTTTTTAAATCACCCATAGGATATGATGCGGCATTTGTCTTTACGGAATATAAAAAAAATCAATCATTTTTATCCGGAAGTTGGCTCTGTAATAAATTTGCTATTCTGTGTATTCTTTTACCAAGCTTGATTCGGAATTTTTGAAAACGCGCCATGGTGATTTTCTTTCACCATTAAAAATAATAGTTCACGGATTCAAACCATAATTCCTGTATAAAGACTTTAAGTGAATTCTGAATATTGGGGTTAAAAATTATGCTATTAATAGAAGAAAAATACATTAAAATTTAAGAATTAATCTGTTCTTTGACATTCTATATGCTGATAACAGAAATATGCTATTATCAGGTATGCTAATAAGTGGAATCCAGAAATTATCCTTCAGTCTGACAGAATTTCGTAGCCTGTCAGACCAAACATCTGACAGATTATTTAACATTTTGCGGTGTCTGACTTGGCTTCTCACTTTTGAGTCCATGATTCTAAATGTTTTAGATTCAACACTAGTTTCCTCAACCTCACGACATCAGAGCTCCTGTGATGCAAATATACTTAAGTGGATTAAAGAGATATTTTTTTTCACTGCAAATTGCGTTTAGTTCCTCATTTCTAGTTAAAAACAAACCTGTTACCCTCCGATTGACTGTCAATTTAAACAGCAAACTCCAATACATATTCCTGTTTGTATTCTTGTATGAAAATGTCCACAACATATGGGCGTAGTTATATGGGAACTGAATATTCAAATACATGTAGGTTAAGAAGTACAGTAAACGACATGACAAAATGCTGTTAGGACATATCATCATCCTTAATTCTAAACCAGCTATACATGACATTATTCTTAAGAGGGGCATTTCAGAATAAAGATAAAAAGATACAAACGATTCGCAATGGAAAAATTATTTCCTGCAAATATTTTTTATCGAAATTATTTCCGTCAAGACATGTTGTACAATAGCATGCCATGGTTAAAATGAGTGTGTAATACAATGCCTAAACTCTTTTTGCAAAGTTTGGGAAGTCTGCTTTAGGGACATTTAAATGGAAGGACAGATGAAATGTAACTCATTATAGTGCCACCAATATAATTATTATGCATTTTTTTCGCAGTTCAGAGCTGAAAATAACATCCCAGAACTTAGTTATGCACTGCCAAGTTATTCAATAAATAGTAAATTGTAAACATTTCAATTATGAAAAATTAAACAACTTGTAATTCAGACACAACTCACATTTTACCTGTTGTTAGCTTTGAACAAGCTAATTGGCCTCGATGCAAAATAATTTACATTGAAATTGAGAAAAGTCCTCGAGAACTCAGTGCCCCTGATAATTATTTGGGAAATAGGGTTTTCAACCATTGATTTTGAAAATTAGGGTGATTCCATTCTTCATATAGAGTGAAATGAGTAATAAAAATGCATACCTTAAAATAATTGCTGATTTACTTCCGTTGACGCTGCACACTTGTATTGATTCAATATAACTGTAAACTATCATCATAAATTTTAATAAACTGACGTTTCGTAATATCTTTAATCCTTGAAACTGTCCATGATATAAACTTTAAAAAATGTCGACAATTTCTAACCAATGACATGCCTTTTTATACTTTTGACAGGTTTGTTAAGTCACAGATTTTCCATCATGTTTTTTGGATGTCAACTCAACTGCTGTACTGCACAATTTCTAACAAAATCGATAACACGAATGATTCGGCACTTATTGGCTCTTGCTTTCTTGATTCGAAAAAGTTTGCGATCGGCTGATAATTGGCGCAACAATCTCGGACGTCTTTCGACCTCTCTTAGCTATTTTTATTTCGCATCGTAATAGAAACTGAAAGTACAGACGCTTTACAAATACATGCACAATGAGCGACGAATTAGGTCAGATTGAAAACGCATAGCGTTTGAATAACTATGACCGTTTGCTGAGCTTGCTGAATGTAAGCGTCACCGCGTTAGGATTATAATTCCAAAGAGAAAATACCTAAAATGAGCAAAGCATTTTTAATCGTAGTTTTGTATCGTTAATTTTACGAATTTGCGTAAAAGTCAAATTGGTTGCGTTTTCAAAACTCATGATATTGTATTTCTTTGCATTTTTAAACATTTTAATAGGGTGAAAGACGCAGATACGCAGCTTATCTGGGGCACTGAGAACTGGTTAACAGACATGATATTTTGGATAATTGTAAAAGTTAGGACAGCAGATATACATGTATGGGGAGAACGAGAAACGTAAACAATGTTAACCACAAAGGCACAATCACAGGCAATCGGCACCTGTGTCGGAAGCAATTATTAAGAATCATTAAGAAAGTAAATCGATAGAAACAGAGAACCTACACGTGCGCACCCATTGAGCAATTCTCATCAGTCATCGTCGTGATTTTCGCAAAAGTTTTAACAGCCGTTAGACAATTATGATCGATTTTCTTATTAAGCGAATGGCAACAATTTTTTGATCGACTAGTTTGCAGCCAAAATATAAAGCACTTACCGCGTGTCAATGATAAACTTTAAACAGGTCGTCACATAAACTTGCAGAAGATGTGAAAAGGCACCATTATGGCGGCAGCCATTTTTTCCAAACAAACCAGTTTCGCACCAAATGGCAAATATAACAAGAGTTCTGATTGGCTAATGCCATAATCTAAAAATAAATGCTGGTCGAGCAGGATTTTTCTGCTCGAGCAGAAAAAATGCTGGTCGAGCAGTAAATTTGCTGCTCGAGCAGCATTTTGCTGGTCGAGCAGCATTTAAATGCTACTCGAGCAGCATTTTTTTCTGCTCGAGCAGAAGTTAAAGTTTCGACCCCTTTGGTATCCCATACTAATCAGGGACGACACTTTCCGCCTAAACTTGATTTACGGTAAGGAGGGACTTCCTTGAAACTAAAAATAACATAAAAGCGGAAATGGTCGTCCCTGATTAGCCTGTGCGGACTGCACAGGCTAATCTGGGACGACACTTTACGCACATGCATTATGCCAAGTTTTGTCAGAACAAGACTCATTTATCATCCGATGAAAATCGATGGTATAACAACGGAAAATCGATGGTATAACAACGAAAGTATGGACATGAGGTCTTTACTATCGCTATTTTTGGATCAAACACGGATTTTTCAAAAAATTGGAGAATCTTTTTTTTTTCAACTACGGAAGAACAAAATTGTCAAAAAATGCTCTATTTGATTATTTTTTATAGAAAAATGTAGGTAACAATAGGATAATTAGAGCCTTGCACTACCACGGTTCTTAGCCCCGAATGAATCTCTATCCAAAACTCACATTTATATTTATATAAGTCCGCGCTCTGAAAAAACGAGTCTTAATGCATCTGTGTAAATCGTCGTCCCATAATGATATTTGCCAGTGCAGTCTGCATATGCTACACAGGGACGACTCTTTCCGTTTTTTTGTGTGGATTTTTACGTTGAAAGGGAGTCTCTTCCTCGCGAAAATCTACATATTGCGAAAAAAGTCGACCCTGATAAGCCCTTGCGGACTGCACTTTAGGCACATTCATTAACAGGGTGCACAGTCAACGGGGTTTGCCGGGTTTTACACACGTTTTTTTTCTTGGCGATTTAAGCCGCCGGTGATACCAGCACTTCCGGCGAGCGGAACGGCTATCAACGACGGTCTACAGACGACCGCTGCAATTCTCCACACGTTCAGAGTGACAGACAGCGATGACGCCGTAACGTGCTTCGTGAGACCGCCTCAAAACGCCCGTTTCGAAGTGGTAGCCGCCACTAGCCCAGGTTGCCTTTCGTCGAATTTTTATGTTACAAAAGTGGCTAAACTGAAATTAATTTTATTTTATGTAAAACACATTTGAAATGAATTATAACTCAATACCGCATTGTCTCGTGTTACGAGTATAAGTTAATATCCCGTTTTTTGGAATAATTTTCTCGTTTTATCTAGATTGTATCCAATTTTCTTCAACTATTCATGAGCCTCGCTCTAGGAAAACGGGACTTAATGCATGTGCGTGAATTGTCTACCCTGATTAACCTGTGCAGTCCGCATAGGTTAATCAGCCACGACACTTTCCGCTTAAAATAAATGTTTGAAAAACACCATAAAAGCCCCTTTTTTTCAGAATGCGGGTCATGTTTCTGCACGTAAGTTTCTAAAGTATATCATGCCACGAGTTACTTTCTTCTCCCGCTAGAGCAAGAATCTCCTTTCCTCCAGTAGTCAGTAGACAAACAAAGTCCCATAGTTACTTATTTCGGCGAGTTATTTTTTAACCGACCGATGCCTTATTATTGTTTTCAGCGTTCAATATTCGCGTTAAAGCGGGGGCGACTTTATCGGCCGCCGATGGACCTCACGTCATAAACGTGGATTGTTCAGATAGCGTCAACACCGTCAATTCCACGTTCACACAGCCAGCCTGTATTAAGGCGGTAGGCAATTTTATGTTACCCCCCCCCCCCCGAAAACAAAGGGTTTATTTACAAGTGTACTGTTACCTATTTCACTTTGGCCGCCGACTTTTGTTATATCATGAATGAAGCGTTCTATCAAGCAATGATGTATTACGTTTATATTTACCACTGCATTGGTATTTCACTTTAGCCGCCGACTTTTGTCTCCGGCATGCCCGGAAGTTCCGCGAGCATCTCTGACGCCACTTTCACACAGACGTTGCTCGGGAAATTCAATACTGCCTTGCTATATGAGCTAGCTTTTATAACGACGCGGTACCGGGTTCGATCCCCGTCCACCATGGGGATCGAACCCGGGACCTCCCGGTTCCAAATCAGGCAGACACTCTACCGCGTCGCTATAAAAGCTAGCTCATAAAGCAAGGCAGTATAAGTTCTCCTTATACCGAACCCTGCTACTTTAAGAGGGTTATTTCGCTTTGTCATGTTATGGGGCAGCCTATAACTGCATTAATATTGAAGGCTTGATAAGTTATTTATAAATAGAGGCATTTTTGTAATAGAGCAGAGCTTTGATTCTGGCAATTCTTTCAAATTAAACATCGACATTCGTGACATTTCACAGATAACGTTTTATATAATATGTAATTGTTTCCTCACGAATATCCCAAGCTTGGTTAAATCGCGGCCGCAACTGAGTCTTTTCAAATTTCCTTGTAAACGGCCATCTAATCTGACAGTTTCTTCTTTTGCTATGTCTAACAATGCAGTATGACGTCATTAGTGTGTACAATATTACGTAATATATGTGTACAATATGACATCATGTATGTGTTCAGTATGAGTCATGTTAACGTCATATATGTGAATAGTGTGGATCAGCTTGACGTTATTTTTTTGGTACATTATGAGTCATGTCATATATGTGTATAGTATGACGTCATATATTTGTTTAACAGAGTTTGAAGTTTGGATCAAAAGCACCGTAACTCAAGCATCTATCGACTTCAACGACCAGACCGTTCCGTTGCCGTTAACGATAAAATGTACTGACGGATACGTCGCGAATGATATCACGGGAACGTTTAACGTCAATATTGTCGACGAGGTTTGTATGGAACTGTTTGAATCAGCAATTTTTTCATATGTTTATCTATTTATGCATACCTTTCAATACCAACTCTATAAAAATAACAACAACACTTTCATGGGCGCTACGTAATTTAACGTAAATGGATTTTAAACTAACATAACAGACGTGACGTGTCAAGGTCAAAGGTCAAGGACACAATTCATGTTTTTGAAAATATAATTAAGTTGGACCAATGTAGGTTTATAAAAGGAGCAATTTCGGAAACGTTTCGGAGCACAGTATGCATTAAGAAATTAAAAGTAAAAGGCACGAATTAATAGGTATGAAATTTCTGTTCAGATTTTTAATGTACTTCTTGACAGATTTTCGTATTAACGTAAAATATAATTAAATTGAATAAGTAACAAAACTATAAGATATGGGACTTTTTAAAAACATAAACACAAAGAAAAGATAAAATAAGATCGTGCCGTGAGGATCGAACATAAAGGAAAAACTGACTCTGTACTTCTGAACCACGAATGCTTTTGAAACTATTACGTAGTTTAAACCATATGTCGGTGACACATTGTTTTGCTTCGACTAACAGCGATTTAAACGCTTTGTAATTTTTGTACCAATAAACAAGCATATACGTTAACTATTTTAATCAAGTTGGTAGATATATCTTGCCTGTTTGAATATTATGAAAACTAACTTTTTGAATAAATGATTCTTTCATTTTTTTCATTTTTTATTTAAATCTTCATTTCGCCACTTTGAAAAAAATCATTAAATAAATCTATATTAACAATAACCATATTATCTTTCAAAATCATCAAAAAAAAGTCATGACTAGCAAGCAATCGTCATTTTGTCAGAAGATATATTTTAACGTAAAAAAAGGAATTTCACAAGGATGTCCACTTTCCCTTCTATAAATTATATGCATCGTTCTAGAAAACTGGGCTTGTGCGTGAAGTGTTCACCCAGATTAGACTATGCAGTTCGCACAGGCTAAAAAGGGACGCTACTTACTGCCTTAACATAATTCTCGTGAAGAATAGAATTAATGTTATCGTCTCTGATATGTCAGTGCGGACAGCACAGGCTAAAATGTGACGACAATTGACGCGGATGCTTTAAACCCTGTTTTCCCAGAGCAAGGCTCATATACGTATTGCCCATTTAAATTACAGTTAATTGTTTAACTACAGCCCCCAGTGATAACCTTACTACCCTCTACCGGAACTTCCATCAACGATGGTTTGCAGGCGGCCGCGGCGATCATCCATACGCTCAACGTCACCGACAGCGACGACGTTGTCACGTGCTCCACACGAGCGTCGGAATCCACCTTTTTTGAATTTGTAGCCACAACTAGCCCTGGTACATGGTTTCACAATTACCCCCACCTTTTAATCGCTTTTTATTAACAGTGTTAACTTATTCTAGTTTGTCGGCATTAAATTTCTTGTGTTATCAAAAACGACATGAAAATGAGCGAATTTTTAATTTCCAAACAAAAACATAAGTCGGACTGTGGAATCGTATATTCGAAACCAAGCCACGAAATCAACGATAATTCATGAGTTTCCTTGGCATGCGCGTTGTGTAAAAATGACGTCTCTATCAAAAAAGGTGGCAAAATACACAAGCGGTTTACGAAAAACAAGATTTTCGTTTTTTTTAGTAGCATAATAATTTTTGCCATTGCTCTTGATGATTCCAATCGGTTTAGAATATCGATACTTATTAAAGGTTTTGTTATAAAATCGGAATATGACCTTTAATACTGATTTTACAGTAATTGCTAATTAACAGAAACGTCGATCAGAGCCGCCGTTTTGTTTTCTATAGTTATTTGTCTAGTGATGTAAAGTTGCTTGGATTGCCTTGTCAGTATGCACTAATATGCTCTCTTTTCCTACTGAAATATAAGCCAAACGTTTTCAACACAGATTCAAACAGTTCGTTAAATTCGTGATAACTATATATGATGCGTATAATATTCACAAACAATGTCTGTAATGAAAATGAAATAAAACCACTTTTCTTTTCAGCGTTCAGTATCCGCGTGAAAGCAGGAGTGACGTTGGCTGCAGCTGTCAGTCCGTACGTCATGAACGTTGATTGCACAGATGCCGTAACCGCCGTCAGTTCAACGTTCACCCAGCCAGTCCTTGATAAGGTTCGTAATGCTGTTGTGGTATCGAAAACAAAATTGAGTATCCATTGATGTTTGTATAAAATTTAAGAGAATTACATAAGAATTACAAAACTGAAACATATTTGAAAATTGGTTAAACTTTAGTGAAGTTATGCCAATTTGAACATTAAAAAAAAAAAATTGTTTTTTTCTCCGCGAAATCTTCAAAAATACAATACAAATATCTTACATTGCTGAGCATGTTTTTCCAGCTGAAAATATGATAGTCCTTAAACATGTTATGACGATTTACAAGCATTTCATGCGCAACACTGTCAGGAGGGGAGCTATATTTTAAATTAACAGGACCTAGTTGTTCTCAGGCCTCAATAAAATGAAACTTTGATTTATGTTTAGCCACCATATACAGAGCAGGTAATCACGTGATAGTCAAGCTGACTACGAATATGCCAAGACAGTTATTTTTCGGCGTCTTATACCCTTTAAAGCCGGCCGAGTTGATGTTGGTATATATTGCCTATTTTTGTTATGTGTCGCAAAAAGTGATTATGTGTCAAAATGTGAATGTATTTATGTCAGATGTGCAAAAGATTTGGTCAAAATCGGTCAAGAAATGCCCAACATCAGTACAAAGATAGGGCTTTTCAATTTCTGTCCATGGACAGAAATGATCTATATTTAAACACGCGCGGGTCACATGTAAAACCACGTGATTCACTCGAGGCGTGGACTGGAGCATGAAAATAAACACACAGACTCGGAGCACAGGAGTTGGGCGCGTAGCCAAGTCACTTAAACACTATCAATATGTCAAAAAACAACATTTTTCATCATTTTGACAAAAACAAATCTGATAATATATATATACCTTCTTCAACACTTTTTTAAGCCATTAAGTGCCTAAATGGCGGTAGATTTTCGTAAAATATTCACATTTTGTTATGAAAGGTTGCCTAGTGACGAACAATGACCACAAACGGCTACTTGCCAAGATAAACTACAAGAAAACACTTCTAGAACTCGTAGAAATGATAGGCTGGCTCTCGTCTGACCGAATGTTCAGTGCCGATTGTATCAAGAGTAAAAGAATCGAAATACCCCAGCTACCGAACATAATCCGCATAATTACAATAAACAAATAAGACTTTATCAACTAACAACACAGACTTGTCTTTTGCCCACACCAACCACTAATATAATCGTTATGTTTTAATGTTTATTTCAATCGTGAACGATGATTCCGTCCTTCACCTTACACTATTTATCCAACTATTGGTTCCGCATCTCAGAGTAACCGAATATCTGAAACCGAGAATCGTATTCAACTTGAGCGTCTGATCGACATGGAGCTGGAATCGAAATTACCGATAAATAAAAACCCGATTTACCACGATTTCGCCGTAATAACGCAAACAAAAGGAAAAATCTGTGTTGTAAGTTAATAAACTAGTATTTGTTAATTGTACTAATGTGGATTATGTTTCATAGCTGTGATAGTTTGATTTTTGTACGTAGGTGATTTTCCTGTGTCAAAAGATACCTATCCTGTTTATAAATAATATATCATAGTTTTTTTTTTCAAAATGATTAAAAATCTTGTTTTATGACATATTGTTAGTTTTTAAGTGATTTGGCCACGCGCCCAGCATCTGTGATTTAGTAGCCGTTCTTTGTTTTGAAAAGCGCCGAAGTGGTAATCACGTGAAATTGGCGCTCACGTGACCCAAGGCGTGTATACGTCACAGGTTAATAATAGTCTTGAGGATTCCGTTAGGTACATGATTAAGTTTCGTATCTTCGATGCTTTTGGTATTTTTTAGCACAGTTTTTTCGAAAATCAGTATGGAAGAGTTAAGCTTTAGAATGTATCTTACGAATATTGATCAATTCTGGTCAGTTGAGAAAACCAAATTGTGAAAAATATCAACTCGGCCGGCTTTGAAACATTAATTATTTTTTAAATGACGCTCACTATTCAGCCATATCAGTAAAATGTTTTGCGTTTCATATTAAAATTCGCTTTATATCATGACTTTACTATCCGCCGATTTTCTTAGTGGAGCTGTAATTATGTCATCCCGCTAAGTTTTATGTTTGAGCCGAGATCTAGGAATGTGATTTAATGCATGTGCGTAAAGTTTCGACACATATAAGCCTTTGCCGCCCGCACATGCTAATCGGGCACTACATTTTCGCCCCAAACTTGAATTTTGCTCAGAAGAGACGGCATTTTTAAAGAAGATTACAATAAAGGCGGGAAGTGTCTTCCTTGATTAGCCTTGTACGACACTCTACGGACATGCGTTAAGTGGATTTTCCCAGAGCGTGATTCATGTGTTGCATTTAGGGTTTTATGCTTTCCAGTGGTTTATAGAGAAATATCAGTCAATTAAAAATGACAATGCACTGTTTCAAACAGTGAAAGTATCAGTGAAATGACGTTATTGTTTATATGTCGTGATGCTATTATTTTAGAGTAATTCTCCAGGTTAAATACCAAAAAAGTCATTTGTAAGCATAAAATAAAATTCAATTGCTTTGCTGGAAAATCGATTTAAATTCACTCGTGATCATAGATTTGTTTATGTGATCAAGCCTGAATTAAAATCCATATTCTACCAGATGCACCAAATATCCTCTATTTCTTTTATTCCGAGTAGCCGCCGACATTTGTATCTGGGATTCCTGGGAATTCCCCTGACGTCTCAGACGACAACGTGATTGCGACGTCACTGGGAAAGTTCACAACTACGGACCCTGATACCACGTGTTCTGTGACGTTACCTGTGACAACCGTTTATGAGATCAGAAAAGTGGCGTCACCGACCGATCCCCAGAAACCGGGTAACAATTTAGAAAAAAATAAATGGGCCGCGCTCTGTGAGAAAGGGGTTTAATGCATGTGCGAAAAGTGTCATCCCATATTCGCCTGTGCAGTATGTATCAGGAACGACACATCGCTTTTATGATATTTTTCGTTTAAAAAAAGTCTCTTCTTAGCAAAAATATCAGTTTAGGAGGAAAGTGTTTGCCGGATTAGCCTATGCAGACTGCACAGGCTTATCTGGGAAGAAACTTTGCGCACATTAAACCCCATTTTCACAGAGCGGTTCGCTTAATGTTTTTTTAAGGGAGGCGCCGTAACAAACATACCACATAAGTACACATACCACATAAGTAAACATAACACATATGTAAACATAAAGCATAAGTTAACATAACACATAACTAAACATAACACATAAGTAAACATGACACATAGGTAAACATAGCACATACGAGCTTCGTTCTTGGAAAACGGGGCTTAATGCATCCGCGTAAAAGGTCGTCTCAGATAAGCCTGTTCATTCCGCGTACGCTCAGACGACATTTTCCGTTTTGAAATATTATTTCGTGAAGGCTGAAATCTAGAACCATAGTTTTACAGAGTTTGAAGTGTGGATCAGTAACGCCGTTACCCAGGCGTCTATCGACTTCAATGACCCGCCTGTTTCCCTTACGTTAACAATCAAGTGCACTGACAGGAACGTTCTTAATGACATCACGGGGACGTTTAACGTCAACATTGTCGACTCAGTAAGTTGCGTTCACGTTATAATAGGGTATGGGAATCCTGATGAATTGCTTGGAAAGCACTAAACTATTTGTATAAATTTAAAAACTCTTTGAAAAACGACCAGCCCTGATGGTTTAAAATGCACTTTCAAAAACTGCTGTACATCGTTATATATGTTTATTTAAACAGTGACACTTCGACTCGATCGGAATCCACCTTTTTTGAATTTGTAGCCACAACTAGCCCTGGTACATGGTTTCACAATTACCCCCACCTTTTAATCGCTTTTTATTAACAGTGTTAACTTATTCTAGTTTGTCGGCATTAAATTTCTTGTGTTATCAAAAACGACATGAAAATGAGCGAATTTTTAATTTCCAAACAAAAACATAAGTCGGACTGTGGAATCGTATATTCGAAACCAAGCCACGAAATCAACGATAATTCATGAGTTTCCTTGGCATGCGCGTTGTGTAAAAATGACGTCTCTATCAAAAAAGGTGGCAAAATACACAAGCGGTTTACGAAAAACAAGATTTTCGTTTTTTTTAGTAGCATAATAATTTTTGCCATTGCTCTTGATGATTCCAATCGGTTTAGAATATCGATACTTATTAAAGGTTTTGTTATAAAATCGGAATATGACCTTTAATACTGATTTTACAGTAATTGCTAATTAACAGAAACGTCGATCAGAGCCGCCGTTTTGTTTTCTATAGTTATTTGTCTAGTGATGTAAAGTTGCTTGGATTGCCTTGTCAGTATGCACTAATATGCTCTCTTTTCCTACTGAAATATAAGCCAAACGTTTTCAACACAGATTCAAACAGTTCGTTAAATTCGTGATAACTATATATGATGCGTATAATATTCACAAACAATGTCTGTAATGAAAATGAAATAAAACCACTTTTCTTTTCAGCGTTCAGTATCCGCGTGAAAGCAGGAGTGACGTTGGCTGCAGCTGTCAGTCCGTACGTCATGAACGTTGATTGCACAGATGCCGTAACCGCCGTCAGTTCAACGTTCACCCAGCCAGTCCTTGATAAGGTTCGTAATGCTGTTGTGGTATCGAAAACAAAATTGAGTATCCATTGATGTTTGTATAAAATTTAAGAGAATTACATAAGAATTACAAAACTGAAACATATTTGAAAATTGGTTAAACTTTAGTGAAGTTATGCCAATTTGAACATTAAAAAAAAAAAATTGTTTTTTTCTCCGCGAAATCTTCAAAAATACAATACAAATATCTTACATTGCTGAGCATGTTTTTCCAGCTGAAAATATGATAGTCCTTAAACATGTTATGACGATTTACAAGCATTTCATGCGCAACACTGTCAGGAGGGGAGCTATATTTTAAATTAACAGGACCTAGTTGTTCTCAGGCCTCAATAAAATGAAACTTTGATTTATGTTTAGCCACCATATACAGAGCAGGTAATCACGTGATAGTCAAGCTGACTACGAATATGCCAAGACAGTTATTTTTCGGCGTCTTATACCCTTTAAAGCCGGCCGAGTTGATGTTGGTATATATTGCCTATTTTTGTTATGTGTCGCAAAAAGTGATTATGTGTCAAAATGTGAATGTATTTATGTCAGATGTGCAAAAGATTTGGTCAAAATCGGTCAAGAAATGCCCAACATCAGTACAAAGATAGGGCTTTTCAATTTCTGTCCATGGACAGAAATGATCTATATTTAAACACGCGCGGGTCACATGTAAAACCACGTGATTCACTCGAGGCGTGGACTGGAGCATGAAAATAAACACACAGACTCGGAGCACAGGAGTTGGGCGCGTAGCCAAGTCACTTAAACACTATCAATATGTCAAAAAACAACATTTTTCATCATTTTGACAAAAACAAATCTGATAATATATATATACCTTCTTCAACACTTTTTTAAGCCATTAAGTGCCTAAATGGCGGTAGATTTTCGTAAAATATTCACATTTTGTTATGAAAGGTTGCCTAGTGACGAACAATGACCACAAACGGCTACTTGCCAAGATAAACTACAAGAAAACACTTCTAGAACTCGTAGAAATGATAGGCTGGCTCTCGTCTGACCGAATGTTCAGTGCCGATTGTATCAAGAGTAAAAGAATCGAAATACCCCAGCTACCGAACATAATCCGCATAATTACAATAAACAAATAAGACTTTATCAACTAACAACACAGACTTGTCTTTTGCCCACACCAACCACTAATATAATCGTTATGTTTTAATGTTTATTTCAATCGTGAACGATGATTCCGTCCTTCACCTTACACTATTTATCCAACTATTGGTTCCGCATCTCAGAGTAACCGAATATCTGAAACCGAGAATCGTATTCAACTTGAGCGTCTGATCGACATGGAGCTGGAATCGAAATTACCGATAAATAAAAACCCGATTTACCACGATTTCGCCGTAATAACGCAAACAAAAGGAAAAATCTGTGTTGTAAGTTAATAAACTAGTATTTGTTAATTGTACTAATGTGGATTATGTTTCATAGCTGTGATAGTTTGATTTTTGTACGTAGGTGATTTTCCTGTGTCAAAAGATACCTATCCTGTTTATAAATAATATATCATAGTTTTTTTTTTTCAAAATGATTAAAAATCTTGTTTTATGACATATTGTTAGTTTTTAAGTGATTTGGCCACGCGCCCAGCATCTGTGATTTAGTAGCCGTTCTTTGTTTTGAAAAGCGCCGAAGTGGTAATCACGTGAAATTGGCGCTCACGTGACCCAAGGCGTGTATACGTCACAGGTTAATAATAGTCTTGAGGATTCCGTTAGGTACATGATTAAGTTTCGTATCTTCGATGCTTTTGGTATTTTTTAGCACAGTTTTTTTCGAAAATCAGTATGGAAGAGTTAAGCTTTAGAATGTATCTTACGAATATTGATCAATTCTGGTCAGTTGAGAAAACCAAATTGTGAAAAATATCAACTCGGCCGGCTTTGAAACATTAATTATTTTTTAAATGACGCTCACTATTCAGCCATATCAGTAAAATGTTTTGCGTTTCATATTAAAATTCGCTTTATATCATGACTTTACTATCCGCCGATTTTCTTAGTGGAGCTGTAATTATGTCATCCCGCTAAGTTTTATGTTTGAGCCGAGATCTAGGAATGTGATTTAATGCATGTGCGTAAAGTTTCGACACATATAAGCCTTTGCCGCCCGCACATGCTAATCGGGCACTACATTTTCGCCCCAAACTTGAATTTTGCTCAGAAGAGACGGCATTTTTAAAGAAGATTACAATAAAGGCGGGAAGTGTCTTCCTTGATTAGCCTTGTACGACACTCTACGGACATGCGTTAAGTGGATTTTCCCAGAGCGTGATTCATGTGTTGCATTTAGGGTTTTATGCTTTCCAGTGGTTTATAGAGAAATATCAGTCAATTAAAAATGACAATGCACTGTTTCAAACAGTGAAAGTATCAGTGAAATGACGTTATTGTTTATATGTCGTGATGCTATTATTTTAGAGTAATTCTCCAGGTTAAATACCAAAAAAGTCATTTGTAAGCATAAAATAAAATTCAATTGCTTTGCTGGAAAATCGATTTAAATTCACTCGTGATCATAGATTTGTTTATGTGATCAAGCCTGAATTAAAATCCATATTCTACCAGATGCACCAAATATCCTCTATTTCTTTTATTCCGAGTAGCCGCCGACATTTGTATCTGGGATTCCTGGGAATTCCCCTGACGTCTCAGACGACAACGTGATTGCGACGTCACTGGGAAAGTTCACAACTACGGACCCTGATACCACGTGTTCTGTGACGTTACCTGTGACAACCGTTTATGAGATCAGAAAAGTGGCGTCACCGACCGATCCCCAGAAACCGGGTAACAATTTAGAAAAAAATAAATGGGCCGCGCTCTGTGAGAAAGGGGTTTAATGCATGTGCGAAAAGTGTCATCCCATATTCGCCTGTGCAGTATGTATCAGGAACGACACATCGCTTTTATGATATTTTTCGTTTAAAAAAAGTCTCTTCTTAGCAAAAATATCAGTTTAGGAGGAAAGTGTTTGCCGGATTAGCCTATGCAGACTGCACAGGCTTATCTGGGAAGAAACTTTGCGCACATTAAACCCCATTTTCACAGAGCGGTTCGCTTAATGTTTTTTTAAGGGAGGCGCCGTAACAAACATACCACATAAGTAAACATACCACATAAGTACACATACCACATAAGTAAACATAACACATATGTAAACATAAAGCATAAGTTAACATAACACATAACTAAACATAACACATAAGTAAACATGACACATAGGTAAACATAGCACATACGAGCTTCGTTCTTGGAAAACGGGGCTTAATGCATCTGCGTAAAAGGTCGTCTCAGATAAGCCTGTTCATTCCGCGTACGCTCAGACGACATTTTCCGTTTTGAAATATTATTTCGTGAAGGCTGAAATCTAGAACCATAGTTTTACAGAGTTTGAAGTGTGGATCAGTAACGCCGTTACCCAGGCGTCTATCGACTTCAATGACCCGCCTGTTTCCCTTACGTTAACAATCAAGTGCACTGACAGGAACGTTCTTAATGACATCACGGGGACGTTTAACGTCAACATTGTCGACTCAGTAAGTTGCGTTCACGTTATAATAGGGTATGGGAATCCTGATGAATTGCTTGGAAAGCACTAAACTATTTGTATAAATTTAAAAACTCTTTGAAAAACGACCAGCCCTGATGGTTTAAAATGCACTTTCAAAAACTGCTGTACATCGTTATATATGTTTATTTAAACAGTGACACTTCGACTCGATTGTTTTTCACTTGAACCCATGCAAGCAATTGCGCGTAAGCCTGCCGGCACACCTTTTATGTTGTTTGCTTTGGAGTTTAACAACGTTGTGTTTGAAAAAATGAGCCTCGCTCTGAGAAGACCGGGTTAAATGCATGGGATTTTCAAAGTGTCATTCCATATAAGCATAGGCGGAAAGTGTCGTTCCTGATTGCTTGGGAAGCTCCGGCTTTCCCAGATGTTTGTTTCATATATTGGGCATGTGGTCTTTGAATATTAATAACAATTATTGACTTGACGTGTAATTTTGTCTCGCTTAAAATTCAGCGAAAACCCGTGTCGAATGGCATCTAGTAACAGAAAATATTCCAAAGTGATGACGTAATATCCTGTGAAATGATTATATTATTTGACTTCAGCCGCCGGTTTTCACCGCACTGCCTGCGACCGGAACTAACATTTTCGACGGTCTTAAGCACGCCACCGAGACCCTTCACACGTTCAGCGTCACCGATAGCGACGACGCCGTTAACTGCTCTGCAAGAGTGCCGGAAAACGCCCTTTTTGAAGTGATTGCCGGTGTCGCATCAAGTAATAAACTGGAAAAAATAATAAAAAATTAAGCCTCGTTCTTGGGAAACTGGTTTTAATGCATGTGCGCTGAATGTCGTCCCTGAAAACTGTGTTTAATGCATATGCGCTGAATGTCGTCCCTGAGCGGACCCAGGCCAACAAAGGAACGACACTTTTCGCTTTTATAGGTTGTTTTTGTTTTTATGAAGTCGATTCTACACGACAATCCAGCTTAAGCGGAAAATGTCGTCCCTGATTAGCCTGTGTCGACTGCACATGATAATCTGGACGACACTACGCAGATGCATTAAGCCTAGTTTTAAACGAACGAGGCTCATGAAGTTTAAGTTTTATATGATACTAATGTTTCATTGGCTAAGTCAGTTCACGTCGAGGCGCCATTTTCTACTGTATGATATCACAGTAGCGTTTTTAATCATATCGTTATGTTGATATTAAAGTTGCCTGATATGATTTTTATATCCGGTTAGTTACTAGTAGGCGTTGTTTTATAATCAATAATATAATACTAGGGATCAACTTTTTAGTCATCTGTTTCAATAAAAAGGTAAAAACGATTCAAATTTAACAAAAAAAACACAACAATTTGATACTAAGATGTAATATATTTTAAGCACAAATGCCATGAAAAAAAACGTAACATACAAATGTAAAGCGCAAGTGCTAATGACGTTATGAATACATATATATTCTACCTAAAAAATCAACGTTCTAGCGATTATATTTTATTATCTGTTTAAAGGGGCCTTTTCACAGATTTTGGCATTTTTTTAACTTATTCATTAAATGCTTTATATTGGTAAATGCAAACATTGAATCGTAAAAGCTCCAGTAAAAAATCAAGAAAAAAAATTAAAAAAGGAAAAGAACATTGCCCGGAGCAGGTTTCGAACCAGTGACCCCTGGAGTCCTGCCAGAGTCCTGAAGTAAAAACGCTTAAGCCTACTGAGCTATTCCGCCGAGTACACATTCTTGACGTATTTTATACCTTATATAAGCAATCTTCGTAGTTTCACAAAATTTAACGACAAAAACAGAACTCTCCAAATTATTCAATCGTTTCGCGTTGCAACGCTTTATAATTTTTAGGTTTTAAAATCGTCAAAAGATGCATATAATGGCTATATTAGAGCATGGTTAATGTTCAGTATTACTGTTTCCTCACAAATATCATAACTAAAACGAAAACTTACGAATCTGAAACATCTTTTTTCAATTTTGTCAATTTACCAAAGCGTGAAAAGATCCCTTTAAAATGTGTTCACGGATGTATGATACACAGAAAAATAGGCTATTGTCCTATTGTTTTATAAAATATTATACTTGGCTCGAATATCCAAAGATAATATTATTATTTAAGCCTGATCTGATATATATTGCAATGCAAAAGGGCAGTAATAAATTATTATCTATACTTCTAGTAAAGATTAGTTCTTGTAAGTAAACGTTAAATGACGTCATAACTGTTAACAAGATGACGTCATCAAATGCATGTATACAGTACAGCATATTGTCCGCTTAGTGCTTTAGGGGTCTTTACTTGGATTTCTGCATCAGCGCTAATAACTAACATTTATAGAGATAATTGCCAAAAAAAAAGAGTGTCAAATAATCAGAACATTTATGGATTAAGTGAGTTTAAATCAAGAACATCGGTTAAAAAACCCACAAATATGTTTGCTGTTAAATACGTGCAAACGTCGATCAGTCTTCTAAAAACCGAAGAATAAAATAAAATAAAAGCAATCATATGCTTTCTTATAATAAATCTGTTATTCAATGTTTAATTTAAATAGAAGGTATCTGTTGGATTCGGTGGATTATCGATTTTAATTCACGAGTGATCATAGAAAATAATATTTTCACGAGTGGCGCAGCCACGAGTGTGCGCCACTCGTGAAAAAAAATATAATTTCTATGGTCACAAGTGAAGTAAAATCGATATTCCTCCGAATCCAACAAATTTTCTTTTTATTTTATGCTTTTTTTTAAGTTTATATACATTGTTAAAGAGTTTAACTAATGAATTTCGCTGGGATAATGACGTCATTTTGTAAAAAAAAATGACGTCATTTCGCAGTAAACAGTGAAAATTATCGATAGTTTTCACTGTTGATTTTCACTGTTTGAAACAGTGAAATTATAGGTTTAACGCACTGATATTTCTCTATAAACCACCGGAAAGCATAAAATAAATGTTGTTTCTTGTCGATGCAGTAGGATTATTTTACGCAATTTTCTTAGATTAAAACATTTTTAACACTGCGTGTGGACGCGCGCTTGGAAAACAAGGTTAAATGCATATTGTAAAAGTGTCTTCCCAGATTAGCCCGCCATTTTGCCTAAACTTTTGTAACTAAGGTGTCGACCCTGATTAGCTTGTTTGGACTGCACATGCTAATATAGGACGACACTTTACGCACATGCATTAAGCCCCGTTATCCCAGAGCGAGGCTCGTGTCAATATAACACATCGCTTGCACGTTTTCAGGGTTTACAATTAACGTAAAGGCGGGGGTAACGCTAAGAGCAGCGAACGGACCTTACGTCATCAACGTCGACTGCTCAGATGACGACAATGACGTCACTGCGACGTTCACACAACCAGTGATTGATACGGTAGGTTGTCTAACATGCGCAAATTAACTGGATTAGCCGTAAACCGATCAAACATTCCGGCATATACGCCTTCAATAATAGATGTTCAAGTAAATGTGGTTACACCGAAACCAAACGATACCAAACAGTCATCCCAGCTAATGTGCCTTCAATAATAGATATTCAAATGAATGTAGTTATACTAGACCCAAATGATAACAAAACAAAAAATCATATATATAAACTATACATTTGTCACTGAAAACAAATTTAAGGATGAGTAAATCGAAATGGTTTTGTTTCTTTGTCCAGGTTTTTTTCTGCGTGCAACTTTTCTTCCTTTTTTTCTTGCATTTCTCTGCATTTTTTTCAAGAAATGTATATGAGAATTACACGAATATATAACTACCAATTGTAGTTTTGTTCATTACATGCTATATTCTATTGTAGTATGTATTGGTACTGTTATGATATATTAATAAATAGTATGAATCCGTGTATGTTTATATGAATTTCTGAATCAAAGGTTTTAAAAAATCATCCCGGCAAATGTTGCCTCAACAATAAATATTCCCGCCTTTGTGGTTATTCCGGAACAAAATGTGAACCGGGAGTCATCGCGGTACAAGAGTCCTCAATAATAGATATTCACACAAATGCGCTTATATTAACCAAACGAAAACCCCAAAAGGACGCCTGGCCGTTAAATTGATTTTTTTTATTGTCCTTTTGTTTTGGCAGCCGCCGAGTTTTGTATCCGGGATCCCCGGAAGTTCCCCTAACGTCTCTGACTCCACTGTCACACAGATGTTACTCGGAAAGTTTACAACTACCGACCCGGATACGGCGTGTTCTGTGACGTCACCATCCACCACCGTGTATGAGATCAGAAATGTGACGTCACCGGTGAATGTTTCTCAACCAGGTGAATAATCATTAGAAACATTAGTGCTCCGTGTTTTGCATGTGAGCTTTTTTCTCTTTTTTTGCACAACAAAAATGATAAGAATAAAGTTTCCTCGTAGCGGAGTATGAAGAATGTCGGTCTGCTCACGAACAATCTCAAATCCCAGATAAACAGATAATCACTTGATAGTAAAAGTTACGACGTTCATAATCCCAGCTATAACAGAGGGGGTAATCACTTGATAGTAAAAGTGGCGACGTTCATAATCCCAGCTATAACAGAGGGGGTAATCACTTGATAGTAAAAGTGGCGACGTTCATAATCCCAGCTATAACAGAGGGGGTAATCACTTGATAGTAAAAGTGGCGACATTCTTGTCGAGACACTTATTTTTTGCCGCTATGGACTTCGCCATCTTGACTATCACGCGATTTCCCCCTTTGATAAGAATACGCACATATTTCTATGCAAACTCAGGATTGAGTCGTACTAGCAACTCAAAAAAGCTTTTATGAACACCAATTTAATTAATAAATAAATAAATAAATAAATAAAAAAATTAAAATGAACTAATAAATAATACATTAATTAAGAAAAGCCTCTAAGTTGAGTCAGATCATTGGCTTAAGTATGCTCAAGTTTATTCCTGATACTAAGCTATTATAAATTTACAAAACTCTTGCTTATTGGGAGCCATTTACTATTTACGGAAGTATCGCTGTTGAAAGTTGATAAAGTCTAGTAGTGTTGTTAAGCGGTCACTTCATTGTGCTTTTTTGGGACGTGAGTACGTTACCAAATAGAAGCGCCAAAAAGGTTTCGATAGGGAGAATAAGTGAATTTTTGTCTGACGAAACAACTAGGCATGTGCTTAAAGTATTGTCCTATTTTTTAGATGCATTAATCGCCCCTGATTAGCCTGTCTAGTCTAAAAGGGCTAATCCGGAACGACGATTTCCTCTTTAATGGAAGTCAGAATAGTTATATCACTTTAAGGTTGCTAACACTCTGTGCATGAATTGAACATAATACCAGTATTATTTGTTTTTAATATGATACTGTAATTGAAACAATTAAACGCTTCGATCTTTGAAAATCTTCGTTTTTCATAAGCTATTGAAAGTATGTGTGACAAGTGTGATTATTTGTTTTTTTTTTTAATGTCTCTTTTTTCGATGAAATACTCTCGTTATGCGCACAAGCAAATGATTTTTTGTGCTGTTTAATTCCTAGAATTTGAAGTCAGGATCTCTAGCACCGTGACTGAAGCTGCCATCGACTTCAACGACCAGGCCGTGCCGTTGACGTTAACGATACGGTGTACTGACGGCAACCCCGTCAACGTCATCACCGGGACTTTCAATGTCAATATCGTTGATGAGGTACGTCTGTAGGATACCGGAATCGTGGTTGACCTTAAAATGACTTTTTCATTCAAAGTTTGGTTAAATGACGGTTTTTAAAATAATTGTTATAGATTCTAAGATGACAGATTTTGTAACGCTTTTTTTCTCGAGAATGCGCAAAAACTTATCAAAAAAGCGTTTTTCTTTTCATATTTTCTTCAGCAAGCCTAACAAAGTGGTAACGCTTCATCTTTTGCTTCCAGAGGTCTCTTTATTTAATCTCGGGGAAAGCAATACACGGTTATAAACCATTTTGCATTTATTTATAAATGAAATTTATTTTAAAATCCATTACCTCGTAGGACCCAGTTCTAACGTCGTTTCCTATGACGTCATATTAGTTCCTAGAAGACACTTCCGTTTCCGCTCTGGAGCTAAACTCATTCAGCCTTAAAGATTCTGATGACGTCATATCTGCTTGATGTCATCTGTCAAATCTGAAAATCAACGTCAAAGGTCAAACGTTATAAAAATATAAATATATAGTAAATAAATAAATAAATAAATAAATAAATAAATATATAAATAAATAAATAAAAGTAAATTAATATAAAGATATAAAGATTCGCAAACAATCGATGAATGTTTTTTATTTGTTTGTTTTTTTCCAGCAGTCTTCGTTTGAACACTGCAAAAGAAATTAAACAAGATGGTGTCACTACCCTGCGGGTGTTTGCTTTTTTCAACATTCAGTGTCGGTCTTATTTCGTTAAAGCAGGCATGAAAACGTGATACAATTTAAATGAACAATCGCTTGTTTTTTTCCCTTCTTTTAGCGTTTCAGATTTGGTACAAGGGACGCCCGCGAGCGTCCTTGAACTATGACGTCACGCCCGTTCATAACATCGGGATTATTTGCGACGACGGTAAAGTCTTTGGCGCGAGATATTATTACGCAGTGGATCTGGAAAACAACGTTAGTAATCCAAGACGAAGAACAGCCCAACTGTATGTCTGTCATGGATTATACTTGGTATACTAACAAAGAGGAAATAACGCCCCTCCCATTTTCCACCATTGGTCAAAGGTAATTTCACTGTAACTTAAAATAAAACAAAGCCTAATAGTGTTTTTATAAATTAAAAAAGTACGACAGGAATTATCGAGTAAAGAAAACGTTGCGCTATATGCATGTCGGTTAATCTGTATCCAACCATATTCATCTGCCATATTCAACCGTCATGTTAAATGTTCAGTATTACTGTCTCCTCACAAATATCATAATTACACAACAATATTCGAATCTGAAACAATTTATTTTAATCTTGTCAATTTCCCAAAACGTAAAAAGGTCCCTTTAAACCCCGTTTTCTAATCGAACCAGCTCATTTCATTAAATGTGTCTTGTTCTGAGAAAATCGGGCTTAATCAAGTTAATGCATGTGCGTAAAGTGTCGTCACAGATTGGCCTGTGCAGTCCGCACAGGCTAATCAGGGACGACACTTTCCGCCTTAACTGGATTTTTGAGTAGAAACTGCAGAAAGTAGCCTTTGCGGACTGCACAGGCTAATCTTGGACGACACTTTACGCACATGATTTAAGCCCAGTTTTCTCAGAACAAGACTCAAATAATAAGTGTCTGTTTCTCTTTCAGCCTCCGGTGTTTGTTAACCTTCCTGCGGTTACTTTACGTCAATAGCGGAGTCAGTGACGTCTAAAACATTGCTATATTCTCTCACAGTATCGGACCTAGGCGGTATGTGTAACATTGTGATTTTTAATTTCACAAACCATTTGCCTGATGTGGAAATATAGATCTATTTATTGTCGAAATATGCAATATGCTATAAACTCGGGTTTATTTAAGAATTTTAATAATTGCTTGGATAAAACTATTAATATATGTATGATGAAGTCATTGTTTACACGACGCCACAGCTTGTGGTTTAGGGTTTCTCAACCTTCACGCAGAGATTTGACTGGAACCATCATAGCTGGTTCAAACCCTTGCCTTCATAACCGACCACGTGATGAAAGCCTAGCCACGTGGTACAATAGTTTTACCGTTGTTATATTTACTTTTTTTAATTAAGGCAATTTTTTTTTTATTAACCTAAACTTAAACACTATTTTCAAAATATAAATGAAAATAATATAATTTTTCATAGTATAATATTTAAAAAAAATCCTACCAAATCTGGTAGGATTTTTTTGTTATGTCAGAGATGGCATGTTAGAGCAAGGAACCACAACTCTGCGTGGAGATTGAGTGTTTCTATTCCTCTTTGAATATACGTATCTTTATTCAATCTTAAAGGGAACTTTTCGCAGTTTGGTAAATTAACAAAATTAAAAAAAATTGTTTCAGATTCGCAAATTTTCGGTTTATTTATGATATTTGTGAGGAAACAGTATTACTGAACATTTGCCATGGTCTAATATAGCCATTATATGCATCTTTTGTCGATTTAAAAAACTAAAAATTATAAAGCGCGAAACAATTAAATAATTTGTTGTTGTCGTTTAAATTTGTGAAACTACGAATATTGCTTATATAACGTATAAAATACGCATGTAATGTATGCTTGGCAGGATAGGTAAGTTTGCTAATACGTTTTTACTTCAGGAATTCGGGGGTCACTGGGTCGAGCCCTGCTGCGTGCTACTTTTTTGTTAAATCCTTTTTTAATTTTTATTTTTGATTTTTTACTGGAGCTTTTAAAATTTCATGTTTACATTTATCAATATAAAGTATTTGATTACAAACTTCAAAACATGCCAAAATCTGTGAAAAGACCCCTTTAACACTACACACATTTGATCAAAATGAGTATCGTATTTTTACATATAATTATTAGTCGCCCGCATGGTCCATTTTGCCCCGCATTAATTTTTAAAGCAGAGTTCTTATTTCTATTCGTTTCATTTTGGTAAACCCTACATATTTAACGACACATACTGTTTATTGTTCTTTAAACTGTTATTAATGCAAAATGACACCATCTAATAAGCTGTATGCGCTTGGTAGATGATCAGCAAATACTTACACAATGACTTTTGTTATTTTGCACCTTACGCTCACCTCTAATATCGCAAATTAAATACCACTGTACTTGTATTGCGCTCGATCGCTCACAAGTTTCGGAAGACTATTCCGTCGATCAATTGCTCAATGTATTGTTACTAAACCCAATGCGTTCTATGTTTCTAGCAAAAGTGTGATATTTTTATTTTTTTAATTACACTTTCTTCGGATTGTTTTCGTCAAATTAAGTTGTATCAAAATGTTGTTTATGTGTAAAAAGATAATTGCGTCAATAGAAAATCACACTTTGTCAACAAAACGTAACGCTACGAAGGTGGATTTCTTCTTTTTTTGTATTCAAAGGGTAAAACTATGTCGTTTTAATATAAAAAATTACGTCTAAGATCTTCTTTATGTTTATTTCAAGTTCCACCATGTTACTTGACCGATACTGCGTTTGCCGCGGGCATTCAACCCTTGGAGCAAAGTACTGTGACACCGCAAAATACTCGTACGTGACGTCACCATTTACGTCATTGATATATATATATATAGGGTATTTGTTGGATTTGGGAAATATCGATTTTAATTCACGAGTGATCAATAAAAATATTGTTTTTTATGATCATGAGTGAATAAAAATCAATTTTCACAGAATGCAACGAATTTTCTTTTTACTTTATGCAATTTACAAATTATAATTTTTGTAAAATAACACACACGCTATTTGTAAAAAAATAGTTCCGGTAAAACAATATAAATGTCACTTTAATGATAGCGTGTGTTGATCTTATCACTTTAATCATAAGGGATAGAAACGATGCATTATTTGTGTGTGTGTATGTTTATTTTGTGTACCGGTAGTTTGCGCATATTTTATAACTTACGAGAGTACTTACCCGGGGTACTTTTAAGTAGGACATGAGCCGACAACGACCAATTTAGCAGTGTTTGCATCTCCATGCAGAGTACCTGGTGTACGCCCATAATCCGGGCGGATTCGATTTCAAAAGTTCCGGAGCCGTGAACGCCGAGAACACGTGCGGCGACTCCGTGTCCACCGTCAGAGAGACGCTGATTGTGAACATCATCAGTACGGTACGTCAAGGGCCTCTTTTTCATCGCTCTAGAGAAACAGAAGTGTGCATGTTAAAGCCTTTTAAAGTTTGTCATATGCTAGGTTTAAGTTCTAAGTAAGGTGAGATGTTAATTGCATTCTCATTGCTGAATATTTTAACTGAGATCTGGCTATATTGCAAGGAAGTAATGTTTGTCAATAAATGCTATTTAATAAATGTTTCTATGAATTGAACGCGGTTGCACTATTCGTAAATAATAATTATTCAAATAAAAATTATCGACCAGAACCAACTCATATCTTTTATATGTATCTCTCTCTGGGAAAACGGTGTCATCTCTGAAAGAAATCCACCTTATGAAGAAAGTTTCGTCACAGATTAGCCTGTGCGGACTGCACATGCGTATCTGGGATGACGTTTTACGCTTTTTCCGTAGACACCGTTGATTACTAATCATTGGGGTTCCAGTGACGTCGCCGAGGACGTTAGCGGAACGTTGACGTTAAAGACGTTGGATTTTGTTACTTTCGATAAGTCTGATGCCACCTGCTCAATGACGAGCGCTGACGGAGGACCATTCGCCGTCACTGGTTAGTTCATGATCTCTCGTATTAGTGTAGAATCATTATTTTTTGTAGGGTATTAATTTTCTTTGATTTCTTGGGTCGATCGATTTACGAATTTAACACAAACACATCTGAAAATAAACGACGCGTTTTCCTCATGCGTTTCCCAAATTCATTATTCCATGAACTGCGCTTCTATGGTATTTATTTGTTTTGTTTAAAGGAAGCCTCTTTATTAAAAATCCAGTTCAGGTGGACAGCGTCGTCCCTGATAAGCCTGTGGGAACTGCATAGGCTGATCTGAGATGACGCTTTAGCACGTGCATTAAGTCCAGTTTTCGCAGAATGAGACGTATATAAGCTCACGCACAGACGTCTTTCAGGCAACCAAATCGTAAAGACGGCTGGAGCTCTGGACTTTGAGACAAAGGCAACGTATAATCTTGACGTCACGTGCACTGACGACCTTCTTCAAACCACGGATACTTACGTCGTCAAAGTCCAAAACGTCGTGAGTAACGTTGATATTAACGTATTGAGTAACGTTGATATTTACGTGTTGAGTAAATCTTGATATTTACGTCGTGAGTAGCGTTGATATTTACGTCGTGAATAACGTTGATATTTACGTCGTAAAAAAACATTGATATTTACGTCGCGATTAACGTTGATTTGTACATCCTCACGAGAGCGTCTTTCTGATAAAATTGGTTTTAATGCATGCGCATTAAGTGTCGTTCAAGATTAGACAGTGCCTGTGCACGAAACGACACTTCAAGCAAATACATTTACCCATTTATGCCTAGTGGACTCTCCCATCCTTCTAAATTGGATCATTTTATTTCCAAAAATAGGGATGTCGAGTATATTTATTTCTATATTTAGAATATTTCTTACAGAAATTCCTTTAAGCAAACAGCGCAGACCCAGATGAGACGCCGCATCAAGCGGCGTCTCATCTGGGTCTACGCTGTTTGCCAATGTCTTTTTAAAGACTCTAGGCATAAATGGTTTTAGTCAAGTTCCAAACGAAACCCAATGTATACTGTATCATTTAAGGGTCCAAAGATAACGAGTTTGCCGACGGCGTCTACTCTGGACGAGTGGCAGACTGCGGAAAAGCTACTCACGACGTTGACGTTAGCGGAGGACGCGGCTGACTGCGTTTAAACGTCACCGACGTATAACGAGTTTAACGTCAAATACGAGCCCGCCACAAAAGTTTTAAAACAGTATATACCTATTTATTTTGGCTCTACTGCATAAAACACCTCAGGCTTAATTAAACGCTATTGAGTTTGTTTTCTGCGTAACTTGGTGTCTCTGAGACTGGGGATCAAAAGAAAGCTTCCGCAGTGGTATTCGAACCCATGACCTCTCAGTCGCTAAGCGGACACAATATCCATTACGCCACGTCCATCTATACATACAGGATAGGCTTACATTTTTCTTCTATTTTTAGAAACATTGATGAACATAATTTCAGTATAAACAGTATTTTTATGTCGTCAGTTTACGTTATAAGTATTACCTTTCAGTAATTATCATATTCTTGCATCTAGTGACGTCATTCAAGTTCTACTTATTTAAACAACTTCTTTATGACGCCATATCCACTATTTTCAGTATGTATAATATTAAAATCGCCAAAAGACAAAATTGAAGTATATTTATAGAACAGAATAGGACAGTTTATTTGATGTAAGCATCAGAAACTTGCATGTACAAAAACAAACATGCGTTTGCAGATAATACAAAACATACATTCTTTTGAAGACATGCCAGTAAATTAAAATAAATAAACATGTTTTCTTGAGAATGTCCCATATTTATGACGTCTTTACGACTGCACGATTTCTTTCAGTATGGGTGATCTACTACGTCAGCGAGGCGGTTGCGGGGCGGTCGCTTAGCTACGACACGAACCCCTTTTACAACCTGCACATTGAGTACAGCGACGCCGCAGGGGTCAAAGGGGCGGAGAAGATTTTCACCGTCCATATTAACGATAACAGAGCACCGACGAGCGACAACCTTAGCAGTAAGCCGAACAACAAATGCTTGATTAAGGACGCCTTGCGAGAATTCTTCAGCGTTATTTAGATACTTTAAAAATAAATTCTAGTATTACTTATATAGTATTGTATCAACTTTGATCCATCTTTGTATTGCGCATTATGTCTTTTTGTTTGCCAAACGACGTTACTTTACTGTATTACGTTGACGTCACTTCTTGTGTTTATGCTTCGAATCATACTACTGATGACAGCTATGGCCGAAACATGATTTATGTTTAAGATATCAAAAAAAAACGTGATTGTTAAAATTAAAACGTGTTTATGAAATTTATTGATTTAATATAATTCCTTTAGTCTCCCGATATAACGTCTTACGGTTTGTTTTAATTAAAATCGTTTAAACAGCTTTGTGTGCCTTATACGATATGGTAATCACGTGACAAAAAAGATGGTGACGTCCATGCCGAGACAGGAATTTTTCGCCGTTTTATACGCTTTAATACTTGTATTAATTGTTTAAATGCCGCTCACTTTCCTACCATATCAGCAAGAGGGCAGGAGCTGTACTTTTGTGACCCGCTAAGACATTTCACAGCGTAAAGTCGATGTATAGCGCGAATATTAATACGTTATTCACGCTTATCCATTTATTGCCGATATGGCTTGAAAGTGAGGGACATTTTAACAATTAACAAACGTAATAAATGGTATACTACGGAATCCGGATAATGCCATCTACTAGTATAATCTCGCCCTTCTTTCAGCAAAGGCGACACTAGACACACAAAGTGATACACGATATTTTGCGCGACAGTCTCGGTGACGCACGATATATTTAACACGATATATCGCGTTTGTGTAGGTAGTCCAAAAGGCAATATATCGTGTTAAATATATCGTGCGTCGCCGCGACTGTCGCGAAAAATATCGTACGTTGCCGCGACTGGCGCGAAAAATATGGTGCGTTGCCGAGACTGTCGCGACAAAATATCGTGCGTCGCCGCGACTGTCGCGAAAAATATCGTGCTTCGCTTCGTGTGTCGTGTTCAAAGGGCGACACTAGACACACGAAGCAATACACGATAGTTTGCGCGGCAGTCGCGGCGACGCACAATATTTGTACTGTTCAAAGGATTCCGTAGTATACGACATCGTAAACTACATGTCAAGGCATGAACGTCGCCATCATGTTTGTCACGTGATTATCCCATCTGCCTATATGACTAACATTTTATATTGGTGCAAGCAAAAGATGTTAGGATTTCTTATAACAAATTCTTTCTGAAATTTTCCAAATCAAACACATAAGATTTACCCAATGAGCTTTTTTATTTTTACCATGAGATTTCCTGTTTTACATAGTTTTACAGACATTGTGTTTAATTATCCTCGCTCTAGGAGAACGTGTCTCAATGCATGTGCGTTTAGTGCTTTCCCGGAAAAGCCTGTGCAGTCCGCACAGCTTTATAAGGGACGACACTTTGCGCTGGCACCGGATTTGAAGTTCTTTAAACGAAAAACACAATAACAGCGGAAAGTTTCGTCCTTGATAAGCCTGTTCGGAGGACTAGTTTTATAGAATCAACCTTATTTTGGATCACGATGCCATTGAGTTGCTTTAAGAATCTTCAAACTGTTTTATTGAGTCTTCAAACGATTTTACCTGTCGTCATTGGGTTGTCTATTACAGAACTTAGCCTCGTCGCAAAAGACTTCTGCGCTACCGACACCGTGTTTACCGCTACCGGAAGTGACGTGGAAAACGATAACGTCATCTACAGTATGCTGTCCTGTACCCCGAATGCCACGTGCCCATTCATCATGTCTCCGAGTAGGTTGTTCAGTAAGCATTTTACGCGGAGTGAATCATTTACGCGGTAAAGAAGTGTATAAAGATTTTCGCCCTGTTATGGAAACGCCCCATAGTTGATCTAAGAGTGTGCTTTAGATTTAATAACCATAAAAAGTGGTTCGATTCAAAAATTAGCTTTTGGGGAATACGAGTTAACATAAATGCACTGAATAATGTATCACAAAAAGCCATTCACTGTAAAAGTATTTTAATTTTTTTTTTTTAATGATTCCGTGGGTTGACCAATTTATTTTCGTCAGCACACAATTTCGTCATAAAAATGACTATTTCGTTAGCACATAAATTCTGTATTTTTTGAATTTGAAAAAATGCGTTCAACACAGCGACGCAATTTAATTTTTTTCCCCAAATCCAAAATCTACGATGTAAAGTGTCCATAAAAAGGTTATTTATTGAAATATATACGAATTATCAATTACAACGGCGGTACTCTATAGTCTCCGCCTATTGAATTTGCTTAAATTGCTTTCTTTACTTTTTTGTGGTTCGGTAAAATTTGAAAATGTATTGTACTAATATTTATTATATTGCGTACAACTATCTTCATTTTCATATCTTAAAAACAGATGGTATTTGCCGCATAAATCTTCAAATAATTAATGATAGCTTGTGTACAAGCATAATCTATTGCGCAATTCTAGATGGAACCATAGTAACGAACGCGGATCTTCATTCGTACCCTAACAACTCGTTCCAACTCTCGGTTGTGGCAACAGACAAGTATAACAAGAATCCGACTCCGTACACCGTCATTGTAGAAATAACTGGTCAGTACATTGAGACAACTAGGTAAGTGTTGGATACATTAATTTAGCGAGGATAACAAAACCGAAACTACAAACATTGGCGACGTAAATGCTAACGTATCCGTTTTAGACACAGTTACCGGATATATTCTAGTTTTGTCAATGTTTCTCTGCCTTTGAAGAAAAAACAGATGGAAAAATAAAACCAAAACACGAACACCCACAACTGACGAAAGGAAACAAATCAAATCGACGACAAGATTTGTACTTGTGTTCGCTGTTTATGTCATGGTATTTAATTTTGTCAATGCATGTGAAATGTACCATTTAATGTCGAGATTCGTCTTATAGCTACGAATCGCTCCGACCGGTTTCGCATTAAAATATTTCTTTCTGTCATTGTTTGCCTTTTCACCTTGATTATTGGAGGGGAAGTTATTGTGATTAAGTAACAAGGAATGAGTTTGAAATCATGATTGATAAAGCGCTTGATTTAAACAAGAACGTCATCATGCTTGGGGACATAAATGAAGACCAATTTAAACACAATCTTGTCGTACCATTAAGAATTACAAAATCAAGTTACGAATATTATTTTAACATCGGTTCGTATCAATTTTTATTGAGTTCTTTTCGCGTATTAAAGATCTTTGCGGTGCTTATATAGAATGGTTTTCGGGTTTGTTTAACAAAGCGCATTTTTTCCAATCAAAGCGGCGTATACAGTCTATCTGTCAAAAAACAATGGCGGCGCCCAGAGAGCGTCCTAAAAACTGCAAAGCGTTCAAAAACACGCTTTTAACATATTGTACGCAAAGTGAGCCAAAGTTAAATGTTTAGAAAGACATTATAGAAAAGATCTTATACGATGTTGTGTGTTCAGTTGCCGACACAGTCGGAAAAGCTAAACAAAAACGCGACACGACGGGTCCAAACTTAAACACAAAAAATAACATTGAACGAGTGGAAGGGACAAGTCCCGTGGCTAATCGTTGAAAAGATTGAAGGGGAGACCTGTTTTAAATGTGAAATATGTAAAAATTCATCTAAGGCATGCAATCAAAACACTGTTTGGGCATATGAAGGTATTGGAAAAATAAAATTGTATAGTACTGAAAAGACACTGTTGAACTCGTATAAATAAAGTTGCTAGTATGTTTTTTTTTGTTTTTTTTGCATGAAAATAACCATTATTATTTCTTTTTAGGTCATTTAGAAAAAATAAGAATTATTTTCCAAAACTTAGTAGTAACGTTAAGAATAAAATTTCAGAGTTAAGAATTCTTTTTGAAAATCTGGTAGTAATTTAAGAATGTCACAAAACCTTATCTGGGGCTCTGATCTAGCCTTATTACCGAAAACAAATATGGAATATGTTCAATAAATATTTTAATTGATGCAGCAAGTCTTTCATAGCATTTCAAACCTCATTCACTTAGTAAAATAGTAAAAGTTACACCAACACAACATTTTATCTTTATTTTAATAACAACTTGTTTACAATGCAAACATACGCCCGATATTATTCAACTTACTAATGGAACATGACACTTATCCGATTGCAGCGAGAATACAGTCATAAGAATGTGTCCTAATTCAAACTACACTGTTATACACAATACAATTTCAACTGCTACCATAAGACCAGATCGTCAGATTCTACGGTGAAAACAATTTGTGCAATGTAACCTTTTCTTTTGCTTTGCTCTAATCGATAATTCACATCTTTCGCCATAAACGATTCGTTATCAAGTTTATGTTTTGAGCATTTCTCAACAAAATACACGCAAATTGATGTCGATTGCAACATATATTGTGTTTGTAACAATGTATTAGGTTGATTGAACTCGATTTTATAGACATTCGTGATACATATTTTTTTACATTGTTTTTGCCTTAGAACAAAAAGAACTATGAGCTGTACGTATGTACTCATAAACGCTCAGAGCATTCAAGAAGAACTTCAACGATAAAGCATAAGCTTTCTAAAGCAAAAGGTAAATTTCCGACGTCATTTTATGTAATTAACAGTAAATACTAAATATACGTCTCGTTGTGATTCACATCCATACGGTATTTTTCACACCTATCAGTCTATATATTATCAGTGGGACGAAACGTCCAATGCCTCCCTACACAAATATCAGAGGCACGAACTGGTAGTGGCACGAATTATCATAGTGTCGTGCTGTGGTAAAAGGTAATGGCCTATAATTAAATATATCGTAAACAAACCATATGAATTAATTATTTAAAGGCCTTACCGAACATTCCACGCAGAATGGAGTTTTGTGTCCGTTCCTCGGAAATAAACAAACGTAATATTCCCGCGATGTTTACTGTGTCAATGTTTTATGTAGTCGTGAAAATAGCGTTTTTAACAATTCGTTACTCTGCATTTGGAACCAAAATGTTTTTTTAAACAAAGTCCTTTCTTCAAGTCAGTAACAGCGTCGTTGATATGTCTAGTTGCGATGAATCAAAAATTTTATTGAAAACAAATCATTGAAAATAACTGTGCCTAACAATATCAGTTTCCGCATATTAACATAAATGTACACAATTAGAGGCAAAATTTGCTTCCTTCATATATGTTAGGGTTATGACTGCAAAACGACAAGGGCTCATATCCGCGGAAAGAGTTTTTATTGAACGTACGGGTTTTATAACAATCTGAACACTTCGGACAGTGGGCTACACATCGCCGGTATGGCGGAATTGTCCGAGGATTCCCGATTGGGTTTTTAATAAACTATTACACAATGGTAACGAATATTGAAATAGAAAAAAATATCATATTAAATTATGTTCATACTGAACATTTTCTTGAACTTCATGATGTATTGATGAATGTACGAAGGTTTTTCTGGTCAAACAATAAAATACGGAAAGGGTCGAACACAACGGAAATGTAATTCTGTCATTTTCCTTAAAAGTATAATGTCCTTTACCGTGGTGTTAATTAAGGGCTACGTGTCAAATTGCAAGTATAATGTATCGGATTATAATCGATAATCAGGATAAATATACAGATAATTCAATAAAGATAAAGTCAATATAGGTACAGTTTACGTGTTTGTTCATTGGAGTATCGCATGTTATAAAATAGTAATTATTTCATAATTTTCTTCACATGCTTCAAAGTCATTTCGTCACACTTATGACGTCATTTTGTGTTTTGAAATGTATTGATGCATGCCACGGGAGAAAGGGTAACTTTTCAGCGAAAGGGAAACAGCTGTTGATTATTGTCTTGAAAAAGGGGCATAAAAGAAACATTCACTCGTGATCATAGAACAATAATATTTTCACTTATAGCTGCGCCATTCTTGAAAATATATTGTATATGATCTCTCGTGAAATAACAAACGATCTTACACTGACATGAACAAATATCCTCTATTTAATCTTTTTGCATAACACGTCGTTTCTGTTCGTTTATTTTCCTTTTTTAAAAACAACAAAAGCATCGGTGTATCGTTTCATCATTATATTCGATTTTGGGTACAATGAGGTAATAATATACATTTCAACAGATAATTATATTACATATAAGTTAAATGTTGATTTCATATCAATAATTCAAATTAAAATTAAACCACCAAAAGCCCCTGTATTTTTCAATTGTTCAGAAGAGTGATGACATATAGAAAAAAATCACAAATGCAAGAAGGGGCGGGTCTTACAAAGGGTTATGGGTTACATAACCCAACTGTTCGAAATAAATATGGTAAAAATGTACAACTATTAGAAGTATACATGGTAAAACTGTTTAATAACAGTATATTAACGACTTTTGAATTCTTACATGCGAGTTTATAAAACATCATGGGGATGCTGAACAGTGAATAAAACTTGGCTGGCCTGGTTATGAAATTCACTACAATCCAAACACTTGTTCTGAATCAAACCCGTTTTGCTTCAGGGTCAGTTAAATCCTGATAATCACAAAAACAAGATATTAACAACAGTAAGTACATTTTCAAAACAGAGCGAGTAAATCGAATCAATGTGTGATTAATATTTATGTATACATTTACAAAAACATAGTTGCGTGTATTTCATAATTCTAAAATTAGCGCATTTGCAGGATGAGGCGGGTTTACAGGATGTTGGGTTCGAGTGG